>NW_026910966.1:0-2500 GCF_963854185.1 Sardina pilchardus
CCCCCGCTTGCTATGGCGGGCCCCTGCACCCCCGCCCAGACCCCCGCTCAACCCCGCAGACCCCCGCTTGTATGGCGGGCCCCAGCACCTCCGCCCAGACCCCCGCTCACCCCCGCAGACCCCCGCTTGCTATGGCGGGCCCCAGCACCCCCGCCCAGACCCCCGCTCACCCCCGCAGACCCCCGCTTGTATGGCGGGCCCCAGCACCCCCGCCCAGACTCCCGCTCACCCCTGCTCGCCGCCCCGGCTATGGCGGGCCCCTGCACCCCCGCCCAGACCCCCGCAGACCCCCGCTTGCTATGGCGGGCCCCAGCACCCCCGCCCAGACTCCCGCTCACCCCTGCTCGCCGCCCCGGCTATGGCGGGCCCCTGCACCCCCGCCCAGACCCCCGCTCACCCCTGCTCGCCGCCCCGGCTATGGCGGGCCCCTGCACCCCCCCTCAGGCCCCCGCACACCCCTGCTCACCGCCCCGGCTATGGCGGGCCCCTGCACCCCCGCCCAGACCCCCGCAGACCCCCGCTTGCTATGGCGGGCCCCAGCACCCCCGCCCAGACTCCCGCTCACCCCTGCAGACCCCCGCTTGCTATGGCGGGCCCCAGCACCCCCGCCCAGACCCCCGCTCACCCCCGCAGACCCCCGCTTGTATGGCGGGCCCCAGCACCCCCGCCCAGACTCCCGCTCACCCCTGCTCGCCGCCCCGGCTATGGCGGGCCCCTGCACCCCCGCCCAGACCCCCGCAGACCCCCGCTTGCTATGGCGGGCCCCAGCACCCCCGCCCAGACTCCCGCTCACCCCTGCTCGCCGCCCCGGCTATGGCGGGCCCCTGCACCCCCGCCCAGACTCCCGCTCACCCCCGCAGACCCCCGCTTGTATGGCGGGCCCCAGCACCCCCGCCCAGACTCCCGCTCACCCCCGCAGACCCCCGCTTGTATGGCGGGCCCCAGCACCCCCGCCCAGACTCCCGCTCACCCCTGCTCGCCGCCCCGGCTATGGCGGGCCCCTGCACCCCCGCCCAGACCCCCGCAGACCCCCGCTTGCTATGGCGGGCCCCAGCACCCCCGCCCAGACTCCCGCTCACCCCTGCTCGCCGCCCCGGCTATGGCGGGCCCCTGCACCCCCGCCCAGTCCCCCGCAGACCCCCGCTTGCTATGGCGGGCCCCTGCACCCCCGCCCAGACTCCCGCTCACCCCTGCTCGCCGCCCCGGCTATGGCGGGCCCCTGCACCCCCGCCCAGACCCCCGCTCACCCCTGCTCGCCGCCCCGGCTATGGCGGGCCCCTGCACCCCCCCTCAGGCCCCCGCACACCCCTGCTCACCGCCCCGGCTATGGCGGGCCCCTGCACACCCCCGCACACCCCTGCTTGCTTGCCTCTCTCCTCCCCGGCTATGGCGGGCCCCTGCACCCCCCCGCAGACCCCAGGACACCCCTGCTTGCCACCCCGGCTATGGCGGGCCCAGTGAGCCTGCACACACACTCCAGCACATTCCACCTACCCCTGTGCCTAACCATAGCCCCAGAGAGCCTGCACACACACTCCAGCACATTCCCCCTACCCCTGTGCCTAACCATAACCCCAGCGGGCCTGCACACACACTCCAGCACATTCCCCCTACCCCTGAGCCTAACCATAACCCCAGCGGGCCTGCACACACACTCCAGCACATTTCCCCTACCCCTGTGCCTAACCATAACCCCAGCGGGCCTGCACACACACTCCAGCACATTCCCCCTACCCCTGAGCCTAACCATAACCCCAGCGGGCCTGCACACACACTCCAGCACATTCCCCCTACCCCTGAGCCTAACCATAACCCCAGCGGGCCTGCACACACACTCCAGCACATTCCCCCTACCCCTGTGCCTAACCATAACCCCAGCGGGCCTGCACACACACTCCAGCACATTCCCCCTACCCCTGAGCCTAACCATAACCCCAGCGGGCCTGCACACACACTCCAGCACATTCCCCCTACCCCTGTGCCTAACCATAACCCCAGCGGGCCTGCACACACAAACGGCGGGAGTAACTATGACTCTCTTAAGGTAGCCAAATGCCTGCACACACACTCCAGCACATTTCCCCTACCCCTGTGCCTAACCATAACCCCAGCAGGCCTGCACACACACTCCAGCACAGTTACGACTTTTACTTCCTTTGGGGTCCACAGGGGCTCAGACGAAGCTAGAGATATGAAACTTTGCACAGGTCATGGGGTGCATGTGTTGAGGGTCCCTGTCAATTATCAATCTCCTAGCTCCTTGTTAACTCCCACCAATCCCCCTCCGAAGTTTCGGTATTCAACTTTTTGTAGGTTTTTCCTATGCAGTTTCTCTCCTGGGTGTCTCAGAGACACCAGCTTTAGAGTGTGTGTAGGGGGACTCAAGACGGTTAATAAGCACTTGGTTGTGACCCTCTAGCACCTACCGTTTATGCGTGGGTGGAGGCAAACCCCGTACATACGGGACCGTGTTTCTCCCCCTGAGAACATACCACCGACT
>NW_026910966.1:12500-17500 GCF_963854185.1 Sardina pilchardus
TAGTCTCAGGAGCGAAAATTTTTCTTGCCTATGATGTACCTAGGCTTCCTATGATGAACCTGCCTTGCCTATGATGAACCTGCGCTCCAGCACGGGGCTTTGGTGGGTCTCAGGGTTGGGTGGGGAGTGCGGGAGGCCAGCACGGGGCTTTGGTGGGACTCAGGTTAGGTGGGAAGCGCGGGAGGCCAGCACGGGGCTTTGGTGGGACTCAGGTTAGGTGGGAAGCGCGGGAGGCCAGCACGGGGCTTTGGTGGGACTCAGGTTAGGTGGGAAGCGCGGGAGGCCAGCACGGGGCTTTGGTGGGACTCAGGTTAGGTGGGAAGCGCGGGAGGCCAGCACGGGGCTTTGGTGGGACTCAGGTTAGGTGGGAAGCGCGGGAGGCCAGCACGGGGCTTTGGTGGGACTCAGGTTAGGTGGGAAGCGCGGGAGGCCAGCACGGGGCTTCGGTGGGACTCCGGTTAGGTGGGAAGTGCGGGAGGCCAGCACGGGGCTTCGGTGGGACTCGGGTTAGGTGGGGAGTGCGGGAGGACAGCACGGGAAGGCCTCCCGCACTCCCCACCTAGCCCAGAGACCCACCGATTCCCCTGAGCTTTTCAATACCTCTTTTTGTCCACAGGAGAGCGCTCTCCATTTTACCCTTTTTGTCCACAGGAGGGCGCTCCCGCAGACCCCCGCTTGTATGGCGGGCCCCAGCACCTCCGCCCAGACCCACGCTCACCCCTGCAGACCCCCGCTTGCTATGGCGGGCCCCTGCACCCCCGCCCAGACCCCCGCTCACCCCCGCAGACCCCCGCTTGTATGGCGGGCCCCAGCACCTCCGCCCAGACCCCCGCTCACCCCCGCAGACCCCCGCTTGCTATGGCGGGCCCCTGCACCCCCGCCCAGACCCCCGCTCACCCCCGCAGACCCCCGCTTGTATGGCGGGCCCCAGCACCTCCGCCCAGACCCCCGCTCACCCCCGCAGACCCCCGCTTGCTATGGCGGGCCCCTGCACCCCCGCCCAGACCCCCGCTCAACCCCGCAGACCCCCGCTTGTATGGCGGGCCCCAGCACCTCCGCCCAGACCCCCGCTCACCCCCGCAGACCCCCGCTTGCTATGGCGGGCCCCAGCACCCCCGCCCAGACCCCCGCTCACCCCCGCAGACCCCCGCTTGTATGGCGGGCCCCAGCACCCCCGCCCAGACTCCCGCTCACCCCTGCTCGCCGCCCCGGCTATGGCGGGCCCCTGCACCCCCGCCCAGACCCCCGCAGACCCCCGCTTGCTATGGCGGGCCCCAGCACCCCCGCCCAGACTCCCGCTCACCCCTGCTCGCCGCCCCGGCTATGGCGGGCCCCTGCACCCCCGCCCAGACCCCCGCTCACCCCTGCTCGCCGCCCCGGCTATGGCGGGCCCCTGCACCCCCCCTCAGGCCCCCGCACACCCCTGCTCACCGCCCCGGCTATGGCGGGCCCCTGCACCCCCGCCCAGACCCCCGCAGACCCCCGCTTGCTATGGCGGGCCCCAGCACCCCCGCCCAGACTCCCGCTCACCCCTGCAGACCCCCGCTTGCTATGGCGGGCCCCAGCACCCCCGCCCAGACCCCCGCTCACCCCCGCAGACCCCCGCTTGTATGGCGGGCCCCAGCACCCCCGCCCAGACTCCCGCTCACCCCTGCTCGCCGCCCCGGCTATGGCGGGCCCCTGCACCCCCGCCCAGACCCCCGCAGACCCCCGCTTGCTATGGCGGGCCCCAGCACCCCCGCCCAGACTCCCGCTCACCCCTGCTCGCCGCCCCGGCTATGGCGGGCCCCTGCACCCCCGCCCAGACTCCCGCTCACCCCCGCAGACCCCCGCTTGTATGGCGGGCCCCAGCACCCCCGCCCAGACTCCCGCTCACCCCCGCAGACCCCCGCTTGTATGGCGGGCCCCAGCACCCCCGCCCAGACTCCCGCTCACCCCTGCTCGCCGCCCCGGCTATGGCGGGCCCCTGCACCCCCGCCCAGACCCCCGCAGACCCCCGCTTGCTATGGCGGGCCCCAGCACCCCCGCCCAGACTCCCGCTCACCCCTGCTCGCCGCCCCGGCTATGGCGGGCCCCTGCACCCCCGCCCAGTCCCCCGCAGACCCCCGCTTGCTATGGCGGGCCCCTGCACCCCCGCCCAGACTCCCGCTCACCCCTGCTCGCCGCCCCGGCTATGGCGGGCCCCTGCACCCCCGCCCAGACCCCCGCTCACCCCTGCTCGCCGCCCCGGCTATGGCGGGCCCCTGCACCCCCCCTCAGGCCCCCGCACACCCCTGCTCACCGCCCCGGCTATGGCGGGCCCCTGCACACCCCCGCACACCCCTGCTTGCTTGCCTCTCTCCTCCCCGGCTATGGCGGGCCCCTGCACCCCCCCGCAGACCCCAGGACACCCCTGCTTGCCACCCCGGCTATGGCGGGCCCAGTGAGCCTGCACACACACTCCAGCACATTCCACCTACCCCTGTGCCTAACCATAGCCCCAGAGAGCCTGCACACACACTCCAGCACATTCCCCCTACCCCTGTGCCTAACCATAACCCCAGCGGGCCTGCACACACACTCCAGCACATTCCCCCTACCCCTGAGCCTAACCATAACCCCAGCGGGCCTGCACACACACTCCAGCACATTTCCCCTACCCCTGTGCCTAACCATAACCCCAGCGGGCCTGCACACACACTCCAGCACATTCCCCCTACCCCTGAGCCTAACCATAACCCCAGCGGGCCTGCACACACACTCCAGCACATTCCCCCTACCCCTGAGCCTAACCATAACCCCAGCGGGCCTGCACACACACTCCAGCACATTCCCCCTACCCCTGTGCCTAACCATAACCCCAGCGGGCCTGCACACACACTCCAGCACATTCCCCCTACCCCTGAGCCTAACCATAACCCCAGCGGGCCTGCACACACACTCCAGCACATTCCCCCTACCCCTGTGCCTAACCATAACCCCAGCGGGCCTGCACACACAAACGGCGGGAGTAACTATGACTCTCTTAAGGTAGCCAAATGCCTGCACACACACTCCAGCACATTTCCCCTACCCCTGTGCCTAACCATAACCCCAGCAGGCCTGCACACACACTCCAGCACAGTTACGACTTTTACTTCCTTTGGGGTCCACAGGGGCTCAGACGAAGCTAGAGATATGAAACTTTGCACAGGTCATGGGGTGCATGTGTTGAGGGTCCCTGTCAATTATCAATCTCCTAGCTCCTTGTTAACTCCCACCAATCCCCCTCCGAAGTTTCGGTATTCAACTTTTTGTAGGTTTTTCCTATGCAGTTTCTCTCCTGGGTGTCTCAGAGACACCAGCTTTAGAGTGTGTGTAGGGGGACTCAAGACGGTTAATAAGCACTTGGTTGTGACCCTCTAGCACCTACCGTTTATGCGTGGGTGGAGGCAAACCCCGTACATACGGGACCGTGTTTCTCCCCCTGAGAACATACCACCGACTTCAAACCAAGTCCATCGTGTATGGGGCATCCCAATGTAAAACATATGTGAATGTCATGGTGATTGGACCAACGGAAGTGGGTGTTTTGGGCTTTTTTAAAAAACACGGACGTTCGGATTATATTAATAGGGGAAATTTGGGGTCCACAGGAGCTCAGATGAAGCTAGAGATATGAAACTTTGCACAGTTCATGGGGTGCATGTGTTGTAGGTCTCTGCCGATTTCCAGCTTCCTAGCTCCTTGTTAACCCCCGCCAATCCCCCTCCGAAGTTTTGGTATTCAACTTTTGGTAGGTTTTTGCTATGCAGTTTCTCTCCTGGGTGTCTCAGAGACACCAGCTTTGAAGCGTTTGTAGGGGGACTCGAGACGGTTAATAAATACTTGGTTGTGACCCTCTAGCACCTACCGTTTTTGTGTGGGAAGAGGGAAACCTCTTACATACGGGACCTATTTTCTCCCTCTGTGAACACCCCACCGACTCCAAACCAAGTCCAGCGTGTTTGACACATCCCAATGTACAACATATGTGAATTTCATGGTGATTGGACCAACGGAAGTGTGTTTGTTCGGCTTTTAAAAAAAACGGAAATAAATAAATAAGTGTGGACTTAGGCTCTGGCGCTTCAGCTTGCCTCCCGCACTCCCCACCTAACCCTGAGACCCACCGAAGCCCCCTGCTAGCCTCCCGCACTCCTCACCTAGCCCTGAGACCGACAGAAGCCCCCTGCCTCTCCCTGGGGCCTGCACTCTGTCTCTGGAGAGAATTATTTTTTTCTCACCCATGATGAACCTAGGAAATAAATAAATAAGTGTGGACTTAGGCTCTGGCGCTTCAGCTGGCCTCCCGCACTCCCCACCTAGCCCAGAGACCCACCCAAGCCCCCTGCTAGCCTCCCGCACTCCTCACCTAGCCCTGAGACCGACAGAAGCCCCCTGCCTCTCCCTGGGGCCTGCACTCTGTCTCTGGAGAGAATTATTTTTTTCTCACCCATGATGAACCTAGGAAATAAATAAATAAGTGTGGACTTAGTCTCTGGCGCTTCAGCTTGCCTCCCGCACTCCCCACCTAACCCTGAGACCCACCCAAGCCCCCTGCTAGCCTCCCGCACTCCTCACCTAGCCCTGAGACCGACAGAAGCCCCCTTCCTCTCCCTGGGGCCTGCACTCTGTCTCTGGAGAGAATTATTTTTTTCTCACCCATGATGAACCTAGGAAATAAATAAATAAGTGTGGACTTAGGCTCTGGCGCTTCAGCTGGCCTCCCGCACTCCTCACCTAGCCCTGAGACCCACAGAAGCCCCCCTGCAGGCCTCCCGCACTCCTCACCTAGCCCAGAGACCCACCCAAGCCCCCTGCTAGCCCCCCGCACTCCTCACCTAGCCCTGAGACCGACAGAAGCCCCGTGCCTCTCCCCGGGGCCTGCACTCTGTCTCTGGGCATAAATATTTCTCTCTAACCCATGATGAACCTAGGAAATAAATAAATAAGTATGGACTTAGGCTCTGGAGCGTCCGCTGCCCCGGACCTCCAGGGGA
>NW_026910967.1:0-5000 GCF_963854185.1 Sardina pilchardus
CAATAAGCCAACAGACTTGTTGCGGAATCGATAGTAGAGACGTTAATCAAAAGCAAAGAAAAACCCTGTCGCCATTGACAGCGGTCATTATATACTTTGCAGTGGTCATTATATGGGCCATTCTACAGAATTGGTGCAAATTCACACTTCAAAACTTCTTGAGAAAAATCTGTTTTTTCTTGCAAGTTTTGTAGTCATAAACATAGTAGAACATCTAAGGAACACTATTCTACTGATTGAACACTTTAATTTCCTTTCGTGTTTTTATACAGTTTTGAAACTTTTTCTCTCTCCCAAAATGTGTCACTACCGAAACGCAACAACATTTGCTATAAAAATGAGTTTTTAAACATTAAAATTAAATATTCTTTACATTAACCTTCTAAATATATTTTTTACAATTTTTTAAAGACAGTGTTATGGTTATATTGATTAGAAATAGCATTTTAACAAAACCATAAGGGTGGTCCATCAAATTAAATTCATTTTGAAAGCGATATTTCTCTGTAAATGCCATATATGCACTGATACAAATTTCAAATTCAAGGATTCATTAGTTTAAATTTTTATCTCACTAAATAAAATTATGTAATCTTTTTCTGATGGCAAAACATATTTTATTTTTCCAGAATAATATGTGTTTCGGTCGTGACTTCAAATGTTCGGTAGTGACGAACATATTTGACATTTCGATATTTTGTGTAAAAAAAAGTAATTAGTTAGTCAAAATTGGTTGGCATCATGCAGCCAAAACATACAGAACAAAGAGGACCTAAAGCAACACCACATAAAAGCACTTTGCACTGACATTACGCTGAGGAGCTGGTGGATAGTTCCGACCTTGAAGGGAGGCAAGATTCTGTGTTGATTTTCACATCTCTTGAGAAAAAGATGACATAATGTAGGCAGGATAAACCCAGCCTGATCTGCCGGCGATTGGGATTTCGCTCTGCAGCTCAGGCTGGAAACCTGCACATCTATCTCCTGCTTCCTGTCCACGTTTGCTGGGTCCAATCACAAACTGGCTTATCCACCAGACGAACCTGGATCGTTGGTCTTATTGGTTGAAGTACTATCCAAGCGTACAGAGTCATTTGAGCTATGCTCATTGATCACGTCTCTAATGCAGTAGAAATAAAGTGCAGACTCCCCAGGCCCCCAGACTAATGTTCAATCTTAAAAGATCTTAAAAGATTGAGCTTAGTATGGTGATAGCCAATACCTTTCTCTGTGGGGACCTCATGTGCTCTGTTTCAGAAACAGAAACTTTTTATTTGTGTTATAATAAACAATATATCAAAAGGATGCAGAAAAAAGTAATATTTAACACAACTGACATCTTGTTCAAAACTGAGGAAGAGATGCCAACAAATTTTCTCATCTAAGAGCCAAGTCTGTATTTTCTCAGTAATCTGGATGTGAGCACTCTTCTGAGAGCATGTTTCTCTTTGTAGCTAACCGATTTGTATGAGGGGGAAAAAAGGGTCTTTCTTACACAGGGCCGGAGTGGGATACTTAATTTTAGTGGTAAATTACAAGTTCCAGCGGCCCTTTGTAGTGGTGGGGGGGATAGACTACATCACATGGCCACTACCACACTATCTGTAAGAGATTGTTGGACCCTATACCTGACATGAGCCTGCAGTACATCAGCCCAACCAGCCATCATACATGTGATCAATGCTTCCAACAGCGTTCAAACCGGCCCGGGTTACACCTTTACTTGAGAGAACTTCACTCAACCCTTCTCAAATTGAGAAGCACCATTCTGTCTCACTCCTGCTTTTCCTATCCAAAGGTATACAGCGAGCAGTTTCCAAACAAGTCTCTGAATTTCTTTCATAGAACAATTATCTGGATCCAAATCAATATGGGTTCAAAAGCCGGTCAAAAGCTCTACTGAAACGGCTCTGCTGTTTGTAACAGAAGCCTTAAAGGAAGCCAAGGCGACTACTTGGTCATCAGTACTCATTCTGCTTGACTTATCAGCTGTCTTTGACATGGTTAATCACCGCATCCTTCTCTCTATACTCTCAAACATGGGCATCTCCAGCTCTGCTCTCTCCTGTTTTGAATCCTACCTCACAGGACACTCATTTAACGTATCATGCCCTGGACAACCGTCCACAGCTGTCACCACAGGGGTCCCCCAGGGCTCAGTACTGGGCCAGCTTCTCTTTGCTATCTACTCCACCTCTTTGGGACTGATCAATTGTTCACATGGCTTCTTAAACCACTGCTATGCAGATGACACACAGCTCTATCTGCCCTTTCCAACTCATGACCCCTTGGTCCCGACACAGATCTCAGATTGCAGACATATCAACATGGATGAAGGCACACCAACTCCAGCTAAACCTCTCAAAAACGTGGTCCTCCCAGCCAAACCTACCATACATCATGACATCAACATCAGAATTGACTCCTTGTCTATTGCATCTACCAGGACTGCAAGAAATGTAGGAGTCGACAACCAACTAACTTCCTCCGATCATGTTGCCTCAATAGTCTGGTTGTGCCATCATCATGCACTCTACAACATACGGACAATCAGGATTTACTTGACTCAAGATGCTACCCATCTCCTGGTAGAGGCAATAGTCATCTCACAACTTGACAACTTGAGTAATGCTCTCCTGACAGGTCTTCTAGCCTGCACAGTGAAACCCCTTCAGATGATCCAGAACGCAGCAGCGTGCTTGATCTACAACCAACCTAAAAGGGCGCATGTCACCCCATTGCTCATCCAACCACACTGGCCACCGTTGGCTGCCCGCATCAAATGCTTGCCTACAAAGTAATCTCCGGCTCTGCTCCCACCTATTTGAATGCTACCACATGACCGCTGCACTCCTTAGGTGAACGACGTCTAGCTCTGCCACTTATTTTAGATGGTAGTCCTAATCAAATCACATAAAACATTACAGAAATATGTCTGACAAATTATTTGTACTGAAAAAGAATATTTGTGCACTTGAAAGTTTCTATTTATTTATCAAAATAAAGAAATAAGTGTCATTTTGTCACTACCGAAATAATCACGTTACAACCGAAATATCAACAAATGTTTCGGTTGTGACAGTTTCGGTAGTGACGAAATAAGCTCATTTTGATCCAAGCCTACCACTAAGATGCTAGTCAGTACGTAGTTAGCTAGCACAGTTCTCAACGTTGAAACATGAGTAAAACCTAAATGACCAGTAGAAACAATCAAAAAAACTTAATTAAGCATTGAAAATGTGTGTTCGGTAGCAGAGATGGGGGACTCGAGTCTAATGACTTGACTCGAGTCAGACTTAAGTCGCCAGATTGAGGACTTGTGACTTGCTTGATCAACAGTGAGAAAAGACTTGACTTGACTTGGACTTGCTACTCATGACTTGAGACTTGACTTAGACTTGCATGCAATGACTCGACAAGTCATTGCTGTCTTGGTTAATTGGTGAATAATAATAATAAAAACTATTTTCGATTGGATATTTCCTGTTGCATGTGGGCGAACCTGGCAACCTCTCTACTAGGTGCTAGGTGACGCGCCCGCCATCTACAGTAGAGCGGTCGGGGTTTAGAAGATGGAAACTGTTACCAGTTCTGCTGCTACTGCAGCAGACAGTGTTCCCAAAATCATAACATTTGGATTTAAAGACTATTCAACTCAACAAAAGAAACGATTCGCCGAGTGCAAGGTGTGCAGCGCAAAAATATCCGACACATCCAGCACCACGTCAAATTTGATCCGCCATTTCCGACTACACAAAGAAATGTAGGAAATGGCTAGCTAATTTCACATTATTTTTAATCTAACGTTAGCTGGCAGCTAACATCCCATCTCCATCAGTAAAACGTGACAAGAGCTTAGCCTACTGTTTGCATCACATTAAGTTTTATCATGTTGACTTAGTTTCACATTGATCCCGCCTATCAAATAACAGACAATTTGACTAAAATACGGTAGCCTATCTGAAATTGCCAGATTGATTCACTTGGCAGATCAGGTCTAGCGTTAGTAGTTGCTAGTCCAATCTAGCCTAGGCTACTAGAAAATCACTCAGAGTGCGCAAACCTCCTCCAAGCGAACACATCACCTCCTCTTGCATCCATCCTTAACTTTTTGAGTTATCTTGCGAACAAACAAACATACAGACAAACCAACAAACCCCGATAAAAACATAACCTCCTTGGTGAAGATAAAAACTTCGAAACGGTCTTTGTCCCGACGCACATAATTGTTGACATTCTCGATAATGTCGAGGGGAAGCTGAGACAAATCATGCATGACTGCAAGTAGGCTACTTCTTTGCGTTGGATGAGAGTAGGCTAGGCTACAGATGTGATGGATGTTACATCACATCTGTAGTCTCACCATGGACGTTAGGAAATATCTATACATTCTACAAAATGGATTGGGAGCATAAATGCATTGAATAGGCCTATGAGCCTATGTTGCACTAACTGGTTTTCAGTTTTGTGCTATCATTGAATGGTGATTTAATACTTTTCACTCATGTGGCTGTAAAATACTTGTATTTGTCGTTAGGGAATGTATAGGCCTATTAAAAATGCATTTGAGCATGAAAAAAGGCCTATATACTGTATGTCAGGGCTCTTCAATTAGCGGCCCGCGGGCCGGATCCGGCCCCCGAGATACTTTGTAGTGGCCCTTGAAGTGTTGGCTGATGTTATATGAGCAAATCCTTATGATCGGTAGAGACGTAAATAGCTGGTGGAAAACACGATAATGGAGGTGCAGTGATAGGCTACACTGCGGGTAGCGCCTATAAATAATGTTCTGTGTGGTGCGTTGCCGTTGTAGGCTACTTTGTTACTGGATATTATACAAAGAGGTGCCTTGCTTCGTTTTTACGCAGCGTCACCAACATGTTGACGTGCGCCAAATCCAAGCTGTTTTCCTCAAAGCATGAAACATTTTTGGTGCATGACATCTCACCGGTAGTGTGACTCTCCAGTCCAAGCAGATCCTCGCGAAAACATTTGCCACT
>NW_026910968.1:0-67099 GCF_963854185.1 Sardina pilchardus
TGTTTGTCTTTCTTTCTCTTCTGCTTTGTGTATGATCTCTCCCAAGCTTCTCACTTGGCTATGTGCTCTCTCATTCACTCCTTATATAGCATGTCTCACTCACTCCTTAGATAGCATGTCTCACTCACTCCTTAGATAGCATGTCTCACTCCTCCTTTAGATAGCACGTCTCACTCCTCCTTTAGCACATCTCACTCCTCCTTTAGCACGTCTCACTCCTCATTCAGCATGTCTCACTCCTCCTTTAGCATGTCTCACTCCTCCTTTAGCATGTCTCACTCCTCCTTTAGATAGTACGTCTCACTCCTCCTTTAGGTAGCACGTCTCACTCCTCCTTTAGATAGCATGTCTTGCTTACTTCTCCTGTAAACAGCATGTCTCATTCACTCTCTCTCCTGCATCACGTCACCTTTCTTCACCCATGTCTTTCTCTCTATCCTCCTCCTCTTCCTCTCTCTGTTTTTCTCTCTCCTCCTCCTCCCCCTTCCTTGTTCTCCCCCTCCTCCTCCATCCATAGAGGGATTATACACTCATCTATCCGCCTGTCATCCCACTTTCCCACTTCCCTCTCCAACATCTCCCATTCAATCTCGCCCCCTCCTCTCCTATTTCTCACAACTGTGTGTCTGTGTGTGTGAGAGAGAGAGAGAGAGAGAGAGAAAATGAGAGATTCTTGCTTTCTCCTCTCATCCTGTTTTATAAAGTGTGAGTGGTTGTGTGTTTCTCACTTTCTCCTCTCCTATTTCTTTAGTGTGTGTGTGTGTGTGTGTGTGTGTGTGTGTACATATGTGTGTGTGTGTGTGTGTGTGTGTCTGTGTGTGTGTGCTCATATGTGCATGTGAGTGTGAATGTGTGTATGTGTACATATGTGCGTGTGTGTGTTTGCGTGTGTGTGTGTCATTCTGTCCCCTGGTTATTCCCTCCCTCCCTCTGCTCTGGGTGGAGGGAGGAGCAGTTGATTGGAGCAGATGGAAGCAGGTCAATACTTTTTCATGTTGCTTTGTCTTTCAATCTGTCTACGTATCTATCCACCCAGATCACCCTACTTCTCTCTCTCTCTCTCTTTCTAACACACACAGTCACACACACACAGACAGACAGACAGACAGACAGACACATACACATACACACACACACACACACACACACACACACACACACACACACACACACACACACACACAGACACACACACACACACACACACACACACACACACCTATTCACTCCTTTCTATCTTTCCTTCCCCCTTTCTCTAACTCTCTTTCTTAATCTCTCAGAGGGAATGTGTGATTAGCATGTTATCATGAGTGGGCAGGTGTTTTGACGAGGGCTTTCCTGCTGTTGGAGTGGATGAAGGCCCGGGGCCACTGCAATGGTCTTAGAGCTGCTCCATGTCCAAAAGACAGGAAAGAAGAGGACAGAGGAGTGGAAGAATGGATAGGAGTGAAAGGGAAAAAGAGATTGCAAAAGAAGAAGAAGGGATGAGCAGCAGGAGAGGAGGACAGAGAACAGCAGGAACAGATGCACACACAAATGCATACAGACATACACACACACACACACACACATATGATCACATATTTGTATACATGCACACACACATATAGAGACATCTGTTCACATACACATGCACGTATTCACAAGGATCTACTTCATGGGTGTTGATATCGTTCTAAATTATTCAGTACAATGGGAAATTCAACCAAGCAGTACAATAAGTATATGTAAAATAGAAGTATGCAAACTGAATATGAAGGATATCTGATATATTCAGAGAAGACAGTCTCTCTGAGTATCTCTGACAGTATCTCCCAAATTGAAGCATTGGAGGTTAGCCTACAGTCCACTGTGCTATATAGGCAGCTAATTGTCATCAAAGGCACATATTAGTAGTAGTAGTAGTATGGTTATGGTTATGGTGGTGGTGCTTAGCAGACGCTTTTGTCCAAACAATAAATAGTGTCAATATAAACAATCCAATAAGCTAGTAGTAGTAGTAGTAAAATGGTGGCATTATCTAAAACAGCATCCCCTGCTGTTACCAACACGTCACCACTGTATCCTTTGAACATTCTGCAATAATGTTGCGGTGATGACTATGTGCCCTCAAGGTCTGAGACGTCCCAAATAATGTCCACAGGAAGTGATTTGACTGTTTTTTAACTATTTTAATCATTTCAAATGAATATATCTAAAAAACCTTCTTTAAAACCTTTAACAAGTCCATGTCATGTATAACTGACAAAGTCCTATTAAGGGATAGAATTTTCCGTAATGACTCAGTCTAGTTTTCTATTGTTGTGATGCAGCATCAGACTATTTACACATGTGTATTAGGGTGTTTCCAAGATTTATGTCAAGTTGAAAAGAACAGCTATGCCAATTACTGTGGGCAGTAAGGACAGTGAAATAAGCAATGAAGATAATGTAGTTGTAAGAGTGGAACACAGCATCAGGTATGACCAAAAGTGAGAACGATGGTAGTGAGGATGGGTAGGATGAGAGTGAAAAGTAAGGCAGTGAGGAGAATTTTCAACCAGGGATAGGCTTTTGGTTGTCGCTGATCAGGGATCAGGGATCCATGGCCATTACCTACAGGTAGTCCCTATCTGGAAGATGGTCTATCCAACGTATAAAGGGAAGGTTGCATTTGCCAGCCTATTACTTAGGCAGGTGTTCTCCTGTGTGTCTCTTATACACATTGTACTGTAGACAAACCTTTACTCTGTGCAGAATGATGTAAATGTATTCCTCTGAACTGTATATAGAATGGAATGGAGCCTTTCATTGGCATCAAAAAAGGAAGAGGGAGTCACTCCCATATGTATAGATCAGGGAGGATTGCACTGCCCACTGGCCTTAGTGCACTGAAAAACAAGGCTGATGCAAAAATGACAACTGCCCTGACCAAACATGAGTGAAGTGCAGTAAGTGTGATGTTCACCTGGCTGGGCTTCACCACAAAATAAATGTCTGGTTGAGTTTCACCAGTGATATGAAAAGCAACAAGGGACCCATCTAGCACACAGGTGAAGAGACGTTTTATGACTTGAATCAACATGGTATATACTCAAAATTCATCATGCACGGACAATTTTTTTTGCATTTTTGTTTGTTTAGTTTAGAAAGATCCTGAAATTAAATTAATCAAGTGATTTCCAATTAAATATGTCCATGAATAATTAATCCATTTATCGTTAATGAATTGGTTTTTACATTGACAAATCGTGAAAAATTATATAAATGGGACATAGTCATTTATAAATGACGGTACCCCAAAATAAAGGTCAGAGGTCAATTTTTGAAAGTGAGCTCGGGAAATTTATTTTAGGCCTAGATAGACTTAAAATCAAAGGTGTTTGCATTTTTTTCATTGATATTCTTAATAAGTCCCATAGAGGGTTAAAGCCAGATTAGAGCGGTCACGTGGTTAGTGGGTAGCCTCAGTAGTTCCCTTGGTCCCTGGTTTACTACGGGATTGACAGCAGCGATCGCATTAATATTTACAGTAAATACTCAATGAAAATTACTATAAACTGCATTTCCACATACATATATTACTCAATGAAAATGCATTATTATGCACACGACCATAAGTCATGTAGAAAAGTCTTATTATAACACCTGAGATATTCATTCATTCTCAATGAGAATAGTTCCTTTCAACGACCATGACATACCGGATGTGCCGCCATTGTTTGTACACGGGAGTCAATATCGCAACTTTGAGATATCGATGGCTTTGGGGTGTCCTAAGCTCAATTAGTGGCTTAGCGAGGTAGGCTATGTTGCGCTCAAAGCCAGGGTATGCTGTCATACGAAAGTGGATTTGTTTTAGCGTCGCTGTATCACCATGGCATCTTATGCTCGCAACCAAACCTGGTCGGGAGCAGGTTATGTGCTAACTTATAGCTCAAATCGTGAAAAATCACCGCCCTCTGACTAATCCTACTGACTACTCACCAATCAATTATCTTGAAAAACGAAGTCATCTCACGTGTGAGAATCTACTGGAGCAGCTCCGCCTCTTCAAACATTTTGAAACTCGAAGGCGCTTTTAACTATGTTGCATGCAGATATATCGCTACTATGGACATGCATACCATACAATAGGCTATCTGATGAACATCGATTTTTTGATGTTACAGGTTAGACACTAAAAAAAGACCACCCTAGATTTCGCTACCGCTCATAAATGCGGAAGTAATCGTTGTTTAACCTAGGCTGTTGTCCTGGAAAAAATTGTCCACTATGCGAATCCATTATCACTAATTACTACTTAACACTTAACTATATACTAAATAGCACTCTGGAACAAAGCGTTCGTAGGAGACAATACAGACACGAGACTTCTGTAGACTGTTGATCTTTATTCCCCATATTGCAATGATATTACAGCGAAAACAAAGTTTCAGGCTGATAGTCAAGACAATAGGGAGAAGGTGAGGTGTCATCCGCTGGCCATCCTGATGAACGTCCTACCAGTGATGGCGGGGGTCTAATCTTATATACCTGAAACACATTTCTTGGCGTCCCCGGTCGCATCACCCCATATTCTTTTAGCCAATCAGCGTATAATAAAGTTTATACAATTTTTTTGTGTTTTCTTTGCTTTTGATATGTCAGTGGGATGATATAGATTCTCTCTTGGCAACTCCCTTCTTGACATCTCTATTATGGATGATTGTTGCAAAGTGGCCCGAATTAGGTGTGTGGCGAGTTGTCTGATGCCTAGGACAGTGTGCCTCACATTGTCCTGTCTCGGACCCTGCCAGCGGATGACACCTCCTCTCCCTTGACCATGAGGATCAGCCCTAATATGGCGTTTCATCCCATATCATTCTTTGGTTTGTTTAGATGATCAGTTAAGTTAGTCTAGAAGAAAGCACATTCAGCCAAAATAGATGCCAATGCTGATGCTGGTGTTTGCAGAAAAATGTCAGACACAGGAACACATAAGAACATATGCAGTAGGCCCCATGTTAAAGCCTATGAACCACACTAAGATCAAGGGCAGTAGGCCCAATGTTAAAGCTTATGAACCATGAATGCATCCTGTGAATTCTGACTAAAACATCACATAATCTGAAAACCACCACACTGTCCATAGAGCTCGTAAGTCACGCCCCGATTTTTCCCCCTCCGTTTTCCCCATGGGACCTTAAGCATCAATCTTTTAACATGAGAGGGGATAGATATCTTCTTTTCCCAGTCCTTGTATGACCTGCATTACATATGCTGATTTAGGAACTAAATATGAAATGTTAATGCAAAAATATTGTCCAGTTAAATGCTGTTAAAATAACGTTTGGATAACAGACTACATTTGTCGCATAAGTCACCTCACTGTCATTGTCCCTCCAAATTTCAACACTATCTTTGCAAGCAAGATCGCTAATGTTAGTTTGTGCTAAACTCAGTATGCCTGTTTGTTTTGCTCCTCAGTGGTTCCTGAAAGACCAAAATAGCAGGAGTAGCTGGATAAAACTTATCAGGTGGGAGATATGTGCACATGAAATGAACAATATGAACTTATAGTTGACTTAGCTGCTAACTCGATTAGCAGCTAACAATCGTCAACAGCTAATGGCCGTGATGCTCTGTTCCCGCACCTTGACGTTGAGAGGTGACGTTGCTGTAGTTTGTTAAGTGCTCCCTCAAATATCTTATCAGTATCAAACTTCTTCCCGCTAGATTGTTACGTTATCGGTACTAAACATTCTATAAAAATGTCAGGAACAGCATATGGGTCATTCCGTGTCAAATCAGATAAGATTGTTGCTGCACCGTCTCAGATTTTGTTCAAACTTTGTGTATATCATCAATGGGTCCTAAAACCAAGGTCTGTGAAATATTTCTGTGGAAATCATCTGTCTTCATATCTTTTTTAGACCTTGAAATTCTTTCATTTTTACAGCTTGAAAAACACATGCCATGTCTGGGCATTAATATCTTGACAAATATGTTCCCTAGCCTCCCCAAATTGTCTAGGGTGGAAGATCAACTCATAGTAAGCATGTGTAAACAATTTAAAGTCTGTACTAAATGTCTCTTGACACTCGAAAGGGCCCTCAATTTTGGAAAAACGTGCATTAAGTGTGATATTTAGGGTATTAAAAAAACTGTTTATCTTTTTCACTTGGTATCAGTCACCATTTCCTCTTCAAATACGGCAGTTAATTAATGTTTTCCCACAATTTGAAGTCTCCACAACAAATAACCATGACAATAATAACAATAAAACAAGGCATGTTTGTATTTTGTGTTATTTTCATGTATATACATGAATATCAATATAAACTTTTTATTTTCTCTTCATTCTTGCCAATGTTGTTATGGTATTATTTGTATTGTTTTTAGTCACTTCATTTTTGTGTTATTTTTTGTTCTGTTTATTATTTCATATGTTAAGCACTTTGAAACTATGTTTAGAAAAGCGCTCTATAAATAAAGATTATTATTATTATTATTATTATTATTATTATGTGGGGTAGGTAGTAGGATCATGAAAATCTATGTGGAAATAGAAAAGTATATGGACATGTCGTAACGTGCTGATTCCCAGGTGCAGCATCCAACGGTGTAGACCAGGGGTACTCAATTAGAAACTCAAAAGGTCCACTCCCCAAATTTGTAATCTTTCCAGGGTCCGGAACAGTGCATTTCGAAAATTAGAAAAAAGTAGGCTAAATAAAAAGGCAGTAAATAAAAGGTTTGTGGATAATTCTGCTTTGTTTCATAATGACGTTTCAAGTTTCTACTTTTGACAAGTGCAACTGTCTCATTACCTCCGCCAGTTATGTTTTCATCAGGGTTTGTTTGTTAGGCTACCTCCGTCAATTAAGGAGGTTATGTTTTCTGTCTGTCTGTTTGTTTGTTAGCAAGATAACTTGTTTCTTAAGGAAGAAACAATTACATTTTGAGAGTGATCAGGATCACCATTTGGAATCCAGGAGGCGCTTGGCGAAGGTCTGCGCTCTTGGAGTGCTAGTTAGAGATTAAACACATTGGTTTCGTTCGTGCTCCCCGCATGCAGCAATGCATATTTGCCAGTCCTGACGTTGGCTACTCTGTCTGAACTCACGATTTTCGGAAACCAACTTTCGCTTTTTGTCAATTTTGGAGCACACCGTGATATTTGCTTGGCTTGCTAAAGAAACAAATACCGCTCGTAAATCGTTGTTTTAGGCTTACGCTAGCTTTCTGGTGGTGTCCTGTGGGTGAGCCCAATGGAATGGACCGATAGGCCACTCGCAGACGCTCGCAGCTACAAGAGTTGTCATAGTGATGTAAGTTATTCAACCACTGATAGGACATTAGGATTGGGCGCGAGCTACAGTAGATGAGTGATCGGAAACACAGGTAGAAATATCAAACCAATGAAATCTCGCTTGGATCACTATGAAAAAAAAAAATCTCGATTTTTGCTCGGTCCGGATGTCACTACGTTTGGGTCCGGATCCGGATCGGAGTCCGCCTATTGAGTACCCCTGGTGTAGACAGTAATTGCATTACCAATAGCGGCAGGCTCAAACACACCTGGCTCCATCGGAAACACACGAGCGTACAGAGAGCCTTTCCTGCACGTAGCCTATTGTGGGCTGCAAGAAGCACTTGCACATGTGCGTCTGTTTTGTTATCCTCGTTCGCATGCCGAATTTTTTTCTCGCAAATGTAAGTGAGTCTTGTTTGTAGAAATAGGCTACTTCTTTCCGCCACAAATTTCAAACTGCCGTTACAAGTTCATCTGTGTTGGAGGCGGATGTCATATGCCTTGATTGTGATTGGCCAAATCAATTAAACGTGACAGGCCAAATGTAGCCTACTACTTTCTAACAGGGCGATAGAGAGAGGTAGCGAAGAGAGAAGACGGAAATCTTCTTGTCTCTCCCTAGTGCCCGGGATATCACCGGGCACTAGGGATGCACCGATCCGACTTTTTTAGTCTCGATACCGATACCGATGCCTGGGCTCTGCGTATCGGTCGATATCCGATACCGATCCGATATCATTGTTAATTTATAAACTGTATACCTCACCATGTGGAAAAGACTTAAGGCATCAGGCTTGACTAAAACATTCTTTCCCTAACTAAACATTACTTTCCTAAGAAAAAATCTAACAAAATAACACTTGCATATAAAGGTAATGTATTATTATTATTATTATCATCATCATCATCATCATTATTGATTATATTACTAGTTTAAATGTATTAAAAATAAACAGTTGTGCACCAGCAGCAACGTGGAACAGCATTCAAATTCAAGTTCACAGTTATTACTAAATAATAAATCTAACTAGCTGACATGAAACTCAACATATGCTTAATTTTCTCCCATCAAAACAATTTTGCAGATAAAAATCCCATATTAGTGACATACATTGAAACACCCCTGCCAAAATGGTGTCACCCGCAAAACCCTCTTACTCATAGTGGTAGGGTCCCTCAGTTTCTCCACGATAAACTAATTAGTTCACACGGAGTTTGAATGGTGGTAAACGGTACTTGGAGTTGTAAGTTTTATCAGTTTTAACAGCCAACTTGAACATTTGCATGTCTTGATACCAAGAACAGTTTATACAAATATGAAAATGACAATGTTTTTAGTTTGAGTAGCCTATTTTGTGTTGACTGTTACACATTAAACGTGTTGCCTAAATGCAACAAAACGCATGAAGATCGTAATTAATCTATGATAAATGGTGGTTAGTGTAGATATTATTTTGATCCCATGACATACACTTGGTATCTGTATTTATCCCATCCGTGAATTTAAACACTCGGAGCACACAGTGAGGTGAGGCACACTCTAACCCGCAGCAGTGAGCTGTTTGCTACAGCGGCGCTAAATGGCTGGTTGCGCATCATGGCTCAGCCTTTTTTAAAAACAAAATAAAATTTGGATCGGCCCATGCCATGGATCTGCTCATTTTTTCCGATCCCCGATCCAGCTATTTTGTTCATATCGGGGCCGATATCCGATCCAAATATCGGATCCGTGCATCCCTACCGGGCACCCTCTTGAATCTTAAAGAGGTACCCATAGTCTACTAGATTCTGCAAAAAAAAAAACTTTAACCGACAAAACCAGGTCTGACCCCATGACTGCCTGACCATTAGGTAAGTAATGGCCACAGGAACTTGGGTTTGAACATGGAAAGGAGAGGTAAAAATTGATTGTCTGTTCAGCTCAGATATCAACAACGTTTCATAAAACCAAATAGCATATTACTTTACTTCCCTTCATTTTCGGTGTGTCTGAGGTTTAAGACATGGGGATATACAGTACTGTATTATTTCTCTTCTTGTAAATACAATATTATACTATTGCTGTGTCCAGAATAGAAAGACAGTGTTTGGGTGCAGCAAAGCATCAAGGGATGTCCAAATCAAATATTAGTATAAAAAGCTGCCTTCAAAGAAACATTGAAGGCAGCGTAGATGTATCCATCATGCTTACAGTATGAGCAGTTGTTGATAACTGGCAACAGCTGAAAGATTTGAATATCTGCAACAATTTCACAACATTTCTACAACAATTTCAGGAACTTTCAGGCTCCTCCAACTGCTTCAGCAGCCCTTGCTAATTCTGCTCCTGCTTCATCTGCTGCTCCTGCTTCACCTTCAACTTCTTCAGCTTCTTCTGCTTTACATGCTTTTTCTGCTTCATCTGTGGCTCCTGCTCCATCTGTGGCTCCTGCTCCATATGTGGCTCCTGCTTCATCTGTGGCTCCTGCTCCATCTGCTCCCAAAACTCCTGCCACTTCTGCTTCCACCGCTCCACCTGCTTTTGCCACTGCTTCATCAGCTCCTTTCTCTGCTCCTGGAAATGCTGCACCAGCTGGTCCTGCTGCTTGTTTGTCACCTGCCACTGGTCTTTCCACTTTACCTTCAGCTCCGACAGATTCTGCTGAGTTTGCTTCTGTGATGATTTTCGAAGCTCCTGCAGTTTCTGCATCTCCTGCATCTGCTGCTTCAGTAGGTCATCAAATGTATAAAGATTCATACATATGTTACCATACAGTTGTTCACACTCCTGGATCCGAGTCCTTGTGCAGTCCTTTCCACTCAACAGATCGTCTATGTTGTCCTTCTTTTCAAACATGTACTCATATGTTTGTTCAATATCCTATGAAAAGGAAAAGAGTATGTATACAGTATAACCATGGTATGGAGGCTTACAATAGATTACAACAATTTATTAAACACAGATCACAACTCCATTCACAGCAAACGGTAACCTCCTTCAGAGAACTGCTAGCACAAGATGTCAACCAATGGGAAGTCTTCTTCTGAGGACGTCATCGCTCGAAACCAATTACTCATCTAGGGGAATATTTTTGCATTTGAATATTTGTTTTAAAAGTCGGCGACTAAATTTCCAAAATCGGGAGGAAATCATGGGAGTTGTACTGGAATCGCAGCGCGCTCCCATCAACTAAATCGTTTAGTGTAAGGTGCCAATCTTAGCCGTTTTAAGTCCGTCGAAGGCAGTCTTTTTCTAGTTTTGCCGTTACGACCAGGGCTGTACACTGTGAGCAGCTTGTCGCAAATGCGAGTAAATATATATTAGTGCTAATTGAAAATATGAAATGGGAGCACAGGTGCGAGTACTGAATTCAACCCTTTATTCACATTTTGCTCCTAAAAATCCACACCAAGAGGATCAAAGTATAGGCTAGTACAATTTTCGCGCATCTGTATACAAATTTAATAGTTGACAACTCTAACGCTCCTGGCTGGAAACTCACGCTTTCAGCATCAACCTCGCTGTCTCTCACACACGCAAGAAATGTCACTCCAAAACCATTATTTTTCTTCAATCTGTTCGTTATCAGTTGGTGACTGATGATAAGAATGTTGTCTATATAGCCTACAATTACCGTGTTCCTTTCAAATATTATTATTATCACGGTTGATAAACACGGTGTGGAAACCGTGTTAGCTTCACCCCAGCCTGCATTTGACATAGGCCTGGTTGACTTCTATAAAAGAAATCCGACTGATTCTGTTGTCTAAATGATGGATTTAACCACGATTTGGTGTAGGCTACACCTGCTTTAAAAAGGCGGAACATTTTCATTGCAAATGTGCGCATCATATAGCCACTCTGCGTCTTTGTATGGAGGTTACGTTCACATTAAATCCATTCCACTAACGTTATCAGGAGAATACGTAACGTTTTATTTTGAGCTCTGGTTGTCACTCATTGGATATAACAGATATAGCCTACCAAACTCCAAGACGAGTCATGGTAGAGTAAGTTAAGCACCCCGCCAATTAAACATGACCAAGGAAAAAGTGACAACTCACGATGCCATGCCATGGTAGGCTAAATCAAGTTAACGTTACTGGACAGTGGACACTCATCTTTTCTATTACACCAGAAATATTTGTCTTTACCTTTGTTAGTTTTTTGAACATTTAAGTTATTTAATGAAAACATGATGTATCCTTGAACTATGCTTGACTCTTTTCCTAAAACCGAATGAAACCTAATTATGTTCACGTACATCTAAAAGTGACAGGCACTCAATTAGACCTACACACCACCCCTGTAATATCATTAAAGACAAGTGAAATCAATATGAAGTATTCAGTTTACTGAATATTTTAAGCTATAAGTAATTATGCAGATCCTAAAATGCTATAAATTGTTAACAAAATGTATACAAATTCTGAAT
The DNA here is from genome assembly GCF_963854185.1 of Sardina pilchardus. Classification (NCBI taxonomy): domain Eukaryota; kingdom Metazoa; phylum Chordata; class Actinopteri; order Clupeiformes; family Clupeidae; genus Sardina; species Sardina pilchardus. The sequence goes on from NW_026910968.1 coordinate 11,692, forward strand.
TCAAAATATGAAATAGAAACAAGACAAGCCATTTTCTGTGTGTGTAGGGTTTGAGCAGAGACTATGATTGCCACTGCTGTGAATGATCTGTATCCTGCTTAAGGCAAGAAGGTTTTCAAGGAAATTTCATAGTGCTCCTAATTTTTTTTCTGTGCTCCTAAACTTTTTCATTTAGGAGCACCTGTGACCTCCGTTCAGCTGCTACTATTCGAGATACAGAGCTGTTCGGACCAATCACATTGTCAGGGCGGGCTTTACGTGATGATTGACAGATGAACAGCAGTGAGGTTCACGGCTGCATGCGTCCTCGTTCGACGAGCTGGGTGTGAGACCGTGTTGGCTTAGGTTGATTTTGATTGCAACAGAAACGCTATGGCTATGAATGAATAATTTGTTCATGCAGTTTGGCCTTTCGTTTCTCTTAGCTATTGAAACGGAGGTTTTATCAAGGATTCACACAACTATTTCTTAACTAACACTTAGACCAGTGGTCGGCAATAGGCGGCCCGCGGGCCAGATGCGGCCCGCAAGCAAAAAACATCTGGCCCGTGAGATCTTTTGAACCAGAGAATGAAAAAAAAAAAAAAACTTTTTAAAAATCTGACTGCCAGTCTCAAACATGCTCTTTATTTTGAAACGTAACTTTCCAGAACAGAAGAATTTCAATCAATCTAAATGCTTAGATATTTGTTTCATCTGAATAGGCTACGAGTGAAGAAGCACGCAGCGAGGTGCAGCGTGAACGCACAACAAGCAAAAACAAATGAAGTCAGTGGACAGCGCTCGCTGGTTCTCAAATTCCAAGCTAGTCCCTAAAACACATGTTGTCATTCAAACAACGGACATAGGCTTATGGTGATAATTAAAACACGACTTCTTTTAAACAGGCCTGACATCAAACAGGCAATTTACGCACATAGAACTGTGAAAAGTAGCCTAAAACACGAGTTTCAAACATTAATAGCGTGCGTGTGATTTAGGAACGCAACCTTTAAATTAGCATGCTTAGTTTCGTGGTGCCGTCTTGTAGCCTACTCTTTGCATGCAGAGACACCCTCGTTAGTAGTTGTTACAGATCAGGCATGTGGGCTTTGCATTAATACAATTAGGGAGGATGAAGGCATAGTTCTCTGTCCATTCATCATTAAAGATCCTGTTTTCGCTGTTAACTTTTCTCTTCTCTTCTTTATTTTTTAAAGACACAGGCATATAATAGCGCCCCCAATGACCAGTCGACAAATTTAACCTACATCAGCCTGCTTGAATGTCTCTGCTCTGTCATTTCAAGAGCGCCTATCATTTTTACCTCCTCCGATATTAATTAATTATATTAGCCATCGTTTTGGTTGTGAACTTGTGGCCCGCTATGTAATGGCTCGGAAAATATCTGGCCCGAGGCCAAACTTAATTGCCGACCCCTGACTTAGACCAACGTGGATATGTGGGAAAACTTCAGTTTCACTATCACCAAGTTAAAACAGCATGTTTGGGTGATGTTGTTCGCGTTTGTTTAAAAATGTCTGTTTGCTCGTTGGGTTAACGACACACTTCCCCAGCTGTTCATTGCATACAGTTTGAAGGAATTATTTTTAAAAACGAGGGAGGATGTTCTCCATATAGCCTACCCTGCCACATATTTCATTGTCTTAGATTTCGCAGATACTGACAGCCAATAACTTGTTATGTTTTTTTTTTTTGTTTTGTTTTTTTTAAAGATATTTTTTGGGCTTTTTTTCGCCTTTAATCAGATAGGACAGTGTAGGGTGACAGGAAACGAGTGGGAGAGAGAGTAGGGTGGGATCCGGAAAGGACCACGGGGCGGGAATCGAACCCGGGTCGCCGGCGTGCGGTGCAGGTGCCCAAGCCAGTCACGCCACGACTGGGGCCAATAACTTGTTATGTTTGATTTGGGCTATCCAATGAGTGCAGAGCTACCCGTCCCCCGTTTATCGCGTTTAGCCCCTTCCTTCAGTTGCAGCGTCCCGCTTTGCTAACGCTGGTTTTGAGCTAACACATTTCTACGGTAACATCAGTCTGACATCAACAACAGTCTTACTCACTCCACCGCACACCCGAGACAAGTCAATTAAATCGTCGGACTATGTCCGTGTTGATAGAATAATTTTAGAAATAAAACTAACCTTGCAACTCAATGATTTATTACATTTTGAGGGACTAGTTTCTCAATATCAATCTGCCACTGCCATACAGGGAGCAAAGTAGGCTATTGCAATGCGATGCAAGGTTCGTTTTATTTCTAACATGGTTCTATCAACACTAGGCATGTGCATCGATAGTCTGATGTTAAAATGTATTTGTTTCGGGTGTTCTGTGGAGTGTTTTCAGTGGCAGGCTGGATGTTACCGTTGACTTGCGTTATCTTGGCACCAGATTAGCACGAGATGAACGCTGCAACTCATAGGAAGGGCAGAAATTCACTGAAAATGGTCTTCACCAACCTATATCACCCAGACTGAGTTGGAAATGAGGTCCTATGTCCAAAATTCCGAACTATTGCTTTAAGGTGCGAAACTGCCCGGGCACTTTGTGAGCCATGACTTGTCCATCTGTGAGAGGGATGCCACGGCCACAGGGGGTAGGGCAGCATCAGAATTCATCCATGTTTTTCCTTTTCGAGAAATTTGATGTCTTGAAAACCTTTTTTCCTTTGGGATTGTTGCCACTGTTTTGTAGGCACTGCCTTATACTGTATAGTGTAAATCATGCAAACATATTTCCCTAGACAAATGATTGGTAATTGGTCCAGGTCAATCGGATCATCAGAGATGAACTTCCCATTGGTTAATGTTGAGTGGACTTGACTGCAAGAGAACTAATTCATTAGACATATACTGTAATAAACCTTCACTTTGTTAGCATTGCATGTGAACAGAATGAGGTCTTTCTTGCTGAGGGGCTCTATGCTAGGGTTCTCCATGGTGTCTGTTGCTGTTCAGTTTTAGTCTTAGCATCTTTCACATACGTCAAGGCTCAATTCTTCTGGTTGCATCATCATATTTTTTGTAATTTAGTTGTTCATAGATGTTCTTATCCAGGAGCAAATGCATGCTCGTGTACACAGTGGATTACAGTGGTTCCTATCAACTCACCACATTCTGGCATTCCACATGGAAGACCAGATCCCAAACCAGCTAGACCACCACCAACCCAATGTCATGTCATGCAAATTAGTTTTTTCTTCCGGAGTGTCTATTTGCACCCCTGGTACAAATAGCCTTGGCCACACAACTGAGCCATTTACACCCTGTGACGTAACAACAAAAACATTGTGCTTGCGTGCTAACCCTGGCAGGACTATCTTGGCAGGAGATGGCCTACCTAAGTCCTAAATCTAACCATTTAGGATTATTAAAACAATATTTTAGATGGGAAAGTGGTGCTAAATTTCCATAAACTTTGTTCAATGAACGGGCAAAATGGTCCGTTTGTAAGAAAAATCAAGAAATACGATCTTTTAGTATGTTTACCGTTACCTAGCAACCACCTTTAAACATTAGCAGTCTCACAATTTAATCTAATGGGGTCTAGTGTAGTGGAGATGTGGTCGGATTACTACTCTGTGATCCAGGGTTCGAATCTCAGTTGAAGCATGCCTTTTTTTTTTGCATGGCAAAGTATGAACTTAGATGATGTTACCTCGCGGCAAATAAGAGTTTGTGCTTTTTGAACCTGTCAAAGATTGACTAGTTTTATTTCAGTTATGAGTACAGTTGAGTGGAAGTAGGCTTCAGTAGTTGTGAGTAGAAAGGTTTCTTGGTGTTTTGAGCCCCCAAGGCGCTGGGGTTAGGCATGGGTTAAGGTTATGGTTAGGGTTAGGAGTAGGATTAAGTGTCTTTAGGTCAACAGTGGCAGCGCTGCCTGGAAGACAACTGAAAACTTTGATCAAGCTACCACATGACCACTCATCAGCCTAATATTTGTATAATCACCATAGCCTACATTGTAAGTAACCCAGACATGGCGAAACAGCTACAAACTGTTAAATACTAAATTACTGTAAAGCTGGTAAATACACAGGCCTGACAGTGTACATGGATGTTAGACATCGGGTGTAAATAGCATTGTTGATTATAGACACTATTTACACCCGGGTGTAAATAGTAGCCTAATGTTGATTATTTGCACCTGGGCAATATCTGCAGATGCAACAGCCACTAAAGCAACTTACTGTATTTAATCATATCTTACCTTTTTAAAGTTCCCGGTCTTAAAATCATGTTTTTCCTCCTGGTGTTCAGGTTCCACCAGTGTGTGTTTCTGAAGTGCTGGAACTGTGTAGTGCTGCCTGACATGAGTTTCACAGAAGGATGCAGAGCAGGTCAGACAGGACTTCACAGCTCTGAGTTTCTTCTCAGTGCAGAAATCACAAGCCACGTCTCCAGGACTAGCGTAGCAGTTAGCAGGAGGAACAGGACTGAAGTGCTGGAGCTTCTGGACCACCTCTGCTAAAATGGAGTTTGTGTTAAGTGCAGGACAGGAGCTGTATGGCTGTGAGCACTGGGGACAGGCATAGTGTCCTGCATGGTTAGGCTGGGCCCAGCATGAGGTGATGCACTGCCTGCAGTAACTGTGTCCACAGGGGATGGAGACGGGGTTCTTCAGCATGTCTGCACACACAGAGCACCTGAAGTGGTCCTCTGTTAACAGGCTATCCAACAGAAATAAAACACATTTGTGTCAATACAATATGCAAGACTGTAAGATTCAATATTATTCACATAGGGTGTTTTCAGGCCGGCCAGAATGGTGCCGGTGCTGGTTCCCGCACCAATTACACTGTGAACCAGAGTACTTACAGGTGAATGGCCCACGTTCACGCTATTTAAGTGAACCACTGCGTCATCGACAGGGGCTGTTGAATTGCCACAAGACGGCCATACGAAAGCGGATGTCACGGCAAGGAAGCTGTCACAGCAAGCACACACATTTTCTTTGTTTATTTTGCTGTGTATGACCCGGATGAACCTGCTGACGTGTACCTTTCATTGGCCGCGTTTCCCAAACACGTTAAGAAGCTCTTAACGCCAAGATCTTCTTTGGAGCGCTCTTAAGAACGCTGTGAAAGAAAAATGTGTTTCCCAGAGTCGCTCTTAGCTTCAGAAGATCTTTCACTAAGAAGGAAACGTAAGATCAAGCTGACCCACTCTTAACAGCCTCCTTAGCGATCAAATGCTCAGTGATCATAACCTGCCGCTAGGGGCACCTAGATTTCTAGGCTTTAGTGATCAAGCTGTGTCAGGGAAATGTATCCTCCACTTTTTTAAACAATAAAAAAATTTTCAATGTTGCAATGCACTCGTGGCTGTGGACCACTGGCGCAAGAAACATAGACTTAAAAAAATAATATTGAATTACACGTTTAAGTTTTCAACACATCTGCATATGAGTTTATAATACTTCACATACAAAAAACATCAACAGCCCTGTGGCATTCCACGGATAAAGGAAATTAAATGTAATTGAACGAAGAACCTAATCCAATGAGGCTTCACCCGCTACAGTACTCTGTACTGGCGTTGCCAAAGTCTGCGATGTAAAAGTCCGGTTTACATTAATGCATATGTGCACCCCACTCGCAGGCCACATGGGCTGGAGGGTTACATCTTCTCGGATATTAATAAAGTAGACTGGCCTACATCACATGCCTACTACCACACTATCTATAAGAGAGATGGGATGTGTCGTGCATGAGTTAATATATGAATGGTCTGAGCTAATAAAAAATAGACCTAGGCTATATTGATAATCACCCTGTTTTATCAGTTAGTTTGAGTTTTTTGGCAAACGTAAGGAGCCGCAACCACACAGCCCAGCCCAGGCTCTCTCTCCCTCTCCCTCTCTCTCTCGTGCGGTGCGCGCTCAATGGACACCCGCCCCTCGACATGCACATTCACAATCGTGAAATGACGCATAGAAGACAACTAGCTACATTAGCCTATAATTAATTTCGGGTAGCATCATAGCGTAGGCTACTGCACAAATTTGATTCAAACTCTTGCATTCAAGTTGACTGATCATCTCAATGTTTTCCAACTAAGACTCAAAAGGGCCTGTCCCAAGGAGAAAAAGTATTAGCCTACCTTGCAACTTAAACACACGTGGGGAAACTGAACAGTCCAACCAGTAGACTACTGTATAATAAGCTAGCCAACTATGCTACTTTGTTTACAATTTGAGGCTTCAAGCCGACAGCTGAATTAAAGAGGCAGAGTTGTAATATGAATAGTCATGAATGTCATGAATATCAGAAATGTCAGTAGTATAGATTAGAATATACAAAGAATTATATTATATTAGCCTATATATATACACTGTAGGCTATATATACATCTTTATAATTCTTTATAAAGAATATGTATATTCCTTATTGTGTTTTAAATAAAGACAAGCTTTTTCTACGCCTTATTGTTAAAAAATCATTCACATTATATGAAAGGAGAGCGATAAAAGGTGACCTTTTGGCGTTAAAGGCGATGCAATGAAAAATGTAGGTGCACCTACATTTTTTGGGAATCGATAAGAGAATTGATAAGGAATTGGATTGATAGGCAGAATCGATAATGCCATCGATATTGATAAAAACGTATCAACACCCATCCGTATATGGAACTGCGTTTAGGCGCATAGTGCTATCTAGTGTAGCGGAGTAAAACATTCGTAAGCCTATACTTTGGGTCTGCTCTGGACATTATTGGGGGAAAATTGAGATGTGTGAAACACATAGCTGAAACACTATTTGACTGAAATAGTAGCCTATTCAAAAGTATCTTGTTATATAAAAAAGACTCAAATGTTTTGACTAAAACTTGACTAAGATACCTTGAGTTTTCTTTTGACTAAAACGAGACTAAAATTATGAGACTTTTAGTCGACTAAGACTAGACTGACAAAAATGATATTTGAATGACTAAATATGACTAAGACTAAAAAGAACATTTCGTCACAAGACTAAGACTATGACTAAATTAAAAATAGGTGACAAAATTAACACTAGGCTGCAGAAGTGCCGCAAGGGCGCAGCAAATTATCTTCAGAAACAATATATTTAAAGGGGACATATTCTACCTCTTTTTAAACGAGGTTAGAATTGGTCTCTCCCAAATTGAGCCGTTTCTGGGCTGGCCACGCCTCCGGCTGCGTGTATTGATTACGCTGCTCGCTGCTAAATATGAACACAAAGGCCCGCAAAAAGTGAGTTTTGCATAATATGTCCCCTTTAAGCTCACGATATTCACACCGGCCCAAAACGTTAACGGCCCACTGGTAATCCACCCGAATCTCCCGATTAGCCACCCGGGCCTGCACACACGCACGCACACACGATACATGCGTAGCCTAATTGCACCTGTAGGGGGAACATGGGGCGCTGTGTGTGACTTGTGCGCTTATAAAGGGGTGGGTGATCGATTTGCCTGGCATCGATTGATTCAGTTTCAGCACCACCGTGGTGAACAGCTCTCGTTAAGAGTCATTGCACGAGAAAACCAGGCAAAACCAACAGGAGGTAGGAAGATGGGGGTCGGCCAAATCGGCTCATACTTTGTATATGTGATAAGTATGTGGAACTATGAACAGCCATATATTTAAAACCCTCAAACTCTTTTTTTGCTGTGGAGTTCTGGGGCCCCTCTCAGAGAACCTCAAAAATCCAACAATTCATGGCTGAAAATGACTGAAATTGCCATTTCTACCCTGATTATCCTGATAAAGATATGAACATGAGCTTTATGTTTCCATAGAGCTTAGGTAGAATAGTTTTAAAGACCAAAAGGTGCACTAGGGGGTTATCTGCACCACTGAAAGCAGAATTTTCATCCCTCTAAAATTGGTCATTTTTAGGAGGCATTATCTCACATTCGCAGTGGCTTTGGTGGATGGTTTTACTGTTGCTGGACAGAGGACCATCTTCTGATTCAAAAACAATTGTCGTCTAATTGGGCCACACATAATGTGCGCCGTGCCAGGAGGGTACAAAGTATGAGCCGATTTGGCCGACCCCCATCTTCCCACCTCTGCCTGGTTTTCTCATGCAATGACCGTTTTTCAACGTCGATGAACAATTATTTTTTGTTAATGGTTTTTAATAACAACCTATCTGAAATAAACGGATGAATCACAATATGTTTAGGCCTACCATTAACGAAAAAACATTTCGCCAGCCAATCATTTTCTGCCGCCATCTGACAAACTTTGACTAAGCCAGTTAGACTTTTTGCATCTAAAAATATTTATATCATAGTGACACGCGAAAAAATAAACGATAGCTTAGAAACTAGGCCTGCATGAGATTTTCCCACTGGACACACCACATCAGTATGTGCTCGTTGCTACGATACACAGGACTCACAGTGAGTTGACGACCAATGAAAATGACATGGGGAAAAGAAGGAAACAAAGTAGAACTACTTCTAGCCTGGTTTTGATCTCACCTTAGGCCTACATACTTTACTAATTCCTACGTTACTCAGACTTCTGTTAAATCGTCAGGGCACGGTTGCACAAACACCAAAACCAAAGATTGATGATATGAACCAAATATTCTGGAACAGATGGATTTACAGCATTGAGCGTGATAGGCTATTAGGCTACTGCTGCGACTTCCACCGTTTCCTTTCCAGAGATTGCTGCGCGTTCACAACGCAATGAACGCATGCAGTCTACATTGAAGTGAAACGTGCAGAACGTTGTCCAAAACAATACAATAACATTGTGTGTTGATATCTAATACAATATACACATCTGTAGACATGAAGTGGCAACTAAAGCCATTATCAGTCATGAAAACTTTGGCGGCTGCATTAAGGTTTTGGCTGAGCCAGCTAGCCAGCCAACAACTTCATCAGCCAGCCGTTCTCAAAGCAAATGGCTTCGGGGTCTATAGGCTACATAACACTATCCATTGCAGCCTATTTGAAACCGATCATCCCCCTGCCCCCATACACTCGTCTAGGCTAGGCTACAGACATCACCGAGGCAATGGACAATTAACTGCCTCCCCACCCCCACCCCATCTATCTGTCCCTGCCTACTAGTCTGTAGGCTGACTGTTTAGGCAACTCGTGGAAGAATGCGCAATGTTTCATCGCATATGCGCGTTTCAGAATGTTCGAATTCGCCAGCGCGCGTGTAGTTATGTGAATAGAAAAGAATAGAATATAGCCTATTTTATTGATGCCTTGTTCAAAAGGACTTCCGTCATGAATAGCTTGGGAATCGAACCAACACCCCTTGGGTCGTGAAGCCGAAGCTCTAACCATTGAGCTATTACCTTGCTTATCATCTACGTGAAAATGTGTGTCTCAATGCTGAATCTCGAATTCACATAGAAGTTAGCTTAAATTGTAGAAACAGGCCTATAGCTTTTTTTCAGCAGACATCTCAAACATAGCCTACACATTCGCAAAACGGAGAATATCATTCACTCATTATTTTAAATTAGGCCTATGCTACTTCTCACGCCTATGCCTGCTCAGCATAGCTCTCTCTATCTCCCTCCCTCCGAGGTAGCTAGCCTAGACCCTATAAGATGCTTCTCCCTAAATGAATGAAAGTTGTTTTAGAAAGTAGCCACGGTAGCCTGTAAAATGCGGCATCCTGGCTACTGTGTAATTGAAACCAGACTGTTAGGCTCTTTGTTCCAGGTGACTAGGTCCGATCATTTTCGGCGGCGCGAACCTATTAAATTAATAGAAGTGAATTTGGGGAGTGAATTAGAACTAGCCACATTCACTTTTAGAGCATTTTAGTTGAAAGTCAAGTTTGCTTAAGGTTTGTTCAAGAACTCTTCCAACGTTTTTACCTCAAACAACACAAATCAACACAAATACATGAACAGATAACTCAAACGTGCTGTATGTCATAATGAAACAAACAACCACAGATTATCAACAACACGGTCTGACACGAATGACACATGGCTTAGTGCAAACTGAATTTATGACCAAACGATTTCATTCGTGCACGAAGCGCCATCTAGCGATCATTATGTGTAAGTAAAAGCCTCCCAGTCTAAGGACTCAGCGGTCATTTGACCGCCTCGCCGCGCTTTAAGTAGTTCACAACAGCACGGCGCTTCTAGTAGGTCGTCAAAGCGGTCAAATGACCGGGGCGCGGCGCTTCTAGGTATAAGTGGGTCAGAACGGCGCGGCGCTTCTAGTGTTAAGAGCTTCTTCAGAAGCTTCTTTGGCTTGATCTTAAGATTCTCCTAAGAAGGGAGTTAAGAACGCGTTTGGGAAACACCCGTATCTTAGCGCTCTTTCTTAGCGATTCCTTCTTTGGAGCCTTAAGTCCTTAAGAAAGGTCGCGCTTGGGAAACGCGGCCATTGTGAAATTTTCCCAATAGTGGTTAGGGATTATATGGCAACCTATTAGAACTACAGTAGCCATCGGACATCAAAAACCTCCCAATTCACACCAAAGATCTGTGATGAGCCTAGGGATGTTAACCGGTGACTGTTTGACCGATGGTTGACCGTATCCACGTTAACCGACCAAAGTTGTCGCTAATCGGTCAAAAAAAAAGAGGCATCTTTAAATTAGGCTAAACACAGTGGACTAAACGTTACTACAGCTAGCCATCTCATTCCAAGAAGATCTTTTTTGCGGGAAGTGAACAATTTATCCCTCACACTCAATGTTTCATAACTCGCCTGCTTGTAGGCTAGGCTATGTAATAAACCAATAAAATCATTTGGCACGAGGTCACAGCGGTGGCCGGTGCATCTTTTGCAATCTGGAAGTGCGCTGTTTTATCCATTGGGTTTTATCGTGTTGCAGTCTAGGCAACTTTCCGCATAAGATGGGCTTAGATTTGGAAAGACATTACATCTACATTTCAGGAAGGGTCATCAATTGTAACAGATAAGGTGTCATTTTCATAAGTGAGCCGCGGCCATTTCAGCTTCAAATGAGCTTCACCTTGTTCCCAAACCATTTTCGGAGCGAAGGAACCATTTGTCCTCCACTTACAAGCTCCTTGGTTTGCAGGACTCATGTTTGGCGCTGTAGTAGGGGATTTAAAAAAAGTGACGTGAGTGAAAGGGTGGCGCCGGGGCTGTGTGTAGGCCTATGAGCGGGGGACAAAGAGATGAGAGTTGGGAAATTGCATGGCTGTTATTTCAAATAGCATAATTTATTTTAAACGAATCGGTTAACCGGTTTCAACCGGCTAATGAGCCTCGGTGGTCGGTCAAGAAAATTTGTAGTTTTCGCCATCCCTAGATGAGACAAAACTATTGCAGAGGTGTGAATTAAATGTTGCACATCAGTGCCCACAGTTGCAAGCCGTCGCTAGTATCCATTAGCTAGTCGCAGTTGCAAGATTTTAGAACAGCTCCAGGGCTGATGGACAGGAAATGATCTGTGCCTGAAATTATCAAATACATTCAAAGACAATGTAGAGATTAGCCTTTCTTCACATCATACATGGCCGAGCTGCAAGCCTGAATTCAGGCACCACACCTGCACTCTATCATATCAGGCCTGCAGCTCATCTACCAAGTTTATGGCCCTAGTTCTAGTCTCCTAGTCAACATAGAAACTTTTCTCTATTGTCATTGCTTGCGTGTGATGCCAATAAAACAATTTCACTTTGCTTGTTAACCGAGCTAGCTAGCTAACGTTAGCACAGTAAATGGAAAGTGAATGGAACGGCTAGTGATGTTCGCTAGTTAGGTAGCTAAGGACTTTGGTGAATCTTGTATGTTGTTGCAAACTTACCTGAAATAACATAAAACACAAACTTTTCTTTATGGTATTGTTGTGGCTTGTGTGTGATGCCAATACAACACACTTTCGGATACGTAATAAACCATTTCATTTTGCCTGTTAACTGAGCTAGCTAAAGTTAGCACAGTAATGGAAAGTGAATGGGAATGGCTAGCGATGTTCGCTAGCTAGCGGTTTTGTACACGCAAGCTTACAACACTACAGCTCTGAGTCACGGTAAAATGTCATATTTGGTACATAGCTAATTTAGATATACTTATGGTGTGGGTGCTTGCATTTCTTTACTAATCTGCCGTCTTAGTCTAGTTTGTACAGAAATTACTATAAGTGACACATACACGTACACGTAAGAGGGCGATAGGTGTCCTTCCGACAGGACTTTGCTTAAACTTGTAGCCTATGCAAATTAACCTGAAATAACATACTTTCAGCAACTTTGTGGTAGTCTAGGCTAGCCTGACTCTCGCCAGACCCTTGTAGTTCCGTCATGCTCCACCAGAGGCGTTTCGCTGAGCTCCACACAAGGGTCTGGACTTGAGGGCAATGCAAACTCCTTCCAGGGAGCAAAAAATAGGCTAATGAACCAATCAGGAGGGCCAAAGGGGATTTCATAGATGTGACGCGCCGAAGTGACTGTCTGATTCAAACAACAATGGCGGCATGCAGCGAGGAGTCTTGTGCTGACATTGATTCTGCTATTTCAACCGTTTTGTCGAATCTATCAAGTGTTCATTCTTTAAAAGATGAAAAGAGAATGGTGGTTTTGAAGGCATTTATTGGTGGCAAGGATGTTTTCACTCTTCTTCCGACCGGATTTGGCAAGAGCTTGAAGTAGCCTAGCACGTCATTTAGTCAGGCAGCCATGGGGTCAGACCTGGTTTTGTCTGTTAAAGGTTTTTTTTTTTTTTTTTGCAGAATCTAGTAGACTTAGGGGTACCTCTTTAAGAATTAAGAGGGTGCCCGGTGATATCCCTTGGGCAATTTCGTATATTAAGCCTTTCTTGTCCAATGTGTTGAATATAAGGCGGAAATAGGGTAAAAAAAAATTAACAAGCAGATATCACCATGCAACTTCACCAGTTGATTACTTAAATCAATCTGAAAAATAAATGTATTACGCATTTTCTGAAATGTAATGTTTGAATATGCAAATTAGGTATGATGTAATTAAATATGCACTGATTTGCATAAACTTAAAAAGATACAATCTGACTCTTCAGTGTCAAGTAACACGGTTGAATTATGAGGTGAAAATTAGTCAGTAAATGTGAGGACTTAGAAGGGAGGTCTAGACGACATAATATTAGAATAATCGGAATCGCAGAAGGAGCAGAAGGATCATCCACCCCATGCGACTTTAGGCTGGCTTACATTGCACGATTTTGGTCTGTTTTAACAGTCGGCGACTAAATTTCCAAAATCGGGTGGAAATCTTGGGAGTTGTACTAGAATCTCGGCGTGCTCCCGTCATCTAAATCGTTTAGTGTAAGGTGCCAATCTTAGCGGTTTTACTGTAAGTCTGTCGGAGTCAGTCTTTTTCTAGTTTTGCCGTTACGACAATATCAAACATGTTTGATATTATCGGAAGTCTTTTCAGTCGTGGCTCATGCAAATAGTGACGTGAACATTAAAAACCAATAGTGACTCCGGTTGAACACGAAACAGGAAGGGGCAAAATAGGCGACAGCTGTAGCCTATATGATTATTTGTTATTTCATTTCTTTTAAAATGTATTAGTCTGCTATTCTATGTGACAGAACAACTCTATATCTGTTAGTGATGTCACACATCAAACAATGCTGCAGAAACGCGAAAAAATTAATTTGATATGAGTAGGCTATCATGTGAGTTCCTGTTGATGATGACGTGTAGCCTAGTGCACGATGGAAATAATTTGAAGGAATCTAGCAGCAGTCTTGTAAATAGTGACCCACAGTCTTTGCAAAATCCTAATCTGAGACTGGCCTGTGACTATACTGTGACTAAAAAGTCAATGAATTGTCTTTAGATGTGAGAGGATCTGAGACTGTAGTCTTTCAAAAATCTTTTCTAAATCTGTCAATGTAAGGTAGGCTTTACTCGCTGTCTGCAATCCTGTTGGCCCCAACTAGAGCCTACCTTACATTGATAGACTTTGCAATGTCTTGTTTTGTTATGTTTTGTCTGTTGTGTTCTATCACCATACAATATCCTCTTTGACTTTGTGAGCATATTTAGAAGCAAAAAAAGAGCCTGAAATGTATTGATGACTGTACCTGTATCTTGAATGCTCAATAAAATACATTTGGAAAAAAAGAAAAAGATACAATCTGAACATTGGATAAAGCCAGTTTCATTTTTTTTTTTTTTTCATTTTGTTGACATAAGAGATGAAAAGTATTTTAGAGAGGGAATTATGGATTTCTCGTTTAGTTATTCAGTAAATCAGAAAATACTATACCAGCCTTTAAAAAAAATCCATTTTCGCCATGTTCTTTGGAATAAAATGTCATGTAAATCAGGCTAAGAATAATATATTAACAAACCCCTCTGTAAAAACCTTCTAAACTTAGTTGGGTATAAGACTGAAAAGTTTGGTGTATGTAGATGCTTGTGAAGTGGAGATTTTGTTCTCAGAGTGAGAAAGCTACACACTAACATAAACCCCCTTCCCCTAGGTGTAAGTCATAAGAAGAAAGTCATATTAGAAAGAGTTACCATTACCTTCACTAGCTATCCACTGCAGTAGCCCAGGCTACATTAGGCCACCAGTGGTGGCTGAAATATTTCCAAAGCACATACAACAAAATAAAGTCTGTTATTTGAAAATACAGTGTTATTTTATTCCATACAACAACATAATTGCGGAAGGAGTCAAACTAATTTAACTTTATCATACAATGTTACAGGGAATGTTAATGTTAAAGCAAACACTAAAGCACTTTTCCTCTGTCGCACACACACTATTTGTTTATCCAGCAAATAACAGACAAGGTAGAATATTTTGCAGGATTTTATGAAAGTTTGATGTATTGCGACATCGAAACAAGTCAAATTTGTAGTTTCTGATGTCTCATTTCATCGAACTACAGATACACTACCCCAACTCGTAAAGTTACATAGTGCGTTTATAGCCGATAGAGGGCCGCAAATTGAAAGTCGTTCACCCTGTTACGAGTTGATAAACTGCTGAAATGATTTTGGAAACATTATTTTAAGGTACGAAAAACTCGGTAACACTTTACTTGACGGGTTCGTTCATAACACATTCATAACAGCTGTCATGAACTGCACATGAAGCATTCATGACTGATTCATGAAACATGACTCAACATTCATACCAACACTTACATGAATGTGGAAGACAAAACGACAAAAACTTGTCAAAATAAAAGTCCAACAATCTAGTAATCCATATACAGCGTTTGTAAACATGTCATGAATATTTTATGAAGTCTACTTCAAATGTCACTTTACTATACGAGTTGTGAAGTATTCATCATACTGGGAAGTGAACTACTGACCATCTGTGGACCTCTGAATGGTTGGACATTCCTGTTTTATATATCTATACAGTCATTGGTGTAGACAATTATGCATTCTTCAGAGGTTACTATCATAGAATAAACAAACAGACAAAAAAAAATTAAAAAATTCTCCTGGACACTGGACTTCGACATGACATGATGTGACATGATCTGAGGGGTATTTCACAAAAGCAGAATTAAGACATCCAAAATAAGGGATAAAGCCAGGTTGGACATGGCGTTGTCTAGTCATCCTTCCTAAACTCGTTTCACTAACGCCAATCCAGGATGAATAGGAGCGACTATGTAAGTTATTCAGGATGTGTGCGCGTTCTCGTTTCTCCCCCAAATAACTCACGGTTGGAATAAAAAAGAGGCGAAACATAGCGTCTTGCACACAAAGTGAATATCCGGTTTTGATATAGACTAACAACGAGGTAAAGTTGTACTTCTTTGGATGGGGAATCATGATTATTTCTGTTAGATAGTGGGAGTAGGTGTGGCAGACCAACTGAATGCAAATTTACGCACGCACCCACGTGTGAGGACTTCCTTGTCTAGGCACGCAATGTCATTAACGTCATTATTTGCCACCGCAAAGACACACAAAGTATGACAATATATATCTTTATTTTGTCTTAAAACCAAAATAGTTGAAAACACCTTCGAAAAATGTCCCCTTCACTTCCAATCAACTACTACAGTAGGCTATTCATCAAACGTCTGTCAAAAAATGAAGCACACAACAAGTATGTTATTAATTATAAGGCCACCATAATTTAAATGATATCCATATAGTATTGGGCAGACATTCTGTTGTGTTTTGCGAGTAAATGCAGGTGGCAAATAGTATATAAATGGAATACAGCTCTTAAAAAAATCGCATGGAGGTCTGATTTGAATGACATCTAGCTGAACCAATCAGATCATGTAATTACCATTAGAATTAACTTAGCTTGGCCGCGTTTCCCAAATGTAATCTTTCTTAAGGACTTAAGAAGGCTCCAAAGAAGGAATTGCTAAGAAGGAGCGCTAAGATAAGGAAGGTGTTTCCCAAACGCGTTTATAACTGCCTTCTTAGGAGAACCTTAAGATCAAGCCAAAGAAGCTTCTTAAGAAGCTCTTAACGAGAGCTGTTCACCACGGTGGTGCTGAAACTGAATCAATCGATGCCAGGCAAATCGATCACCCACCCCTTTATAGGCGCACAAGTCAGACACAGCGCCCTGTGTTCCCCCTACAGGTGCAATTAGGCTACGCATGTATCATGTGTGCGTGCGTGCGTGCGTGCGTGCGTGCGTGCGTGCGTGCGTGTGTGTGTGTGTGCAGGCCCGGGTGGCTAATCGGGAGATTTGGGAGGATTCCCGGTGGGCCATCAACGTTTTGGGCCGGTGTGAATATCGTGAGCTTAAATATATTGTTTCTGAAGATAATTTGCTGCGCCCTTGCGGCACTTCTGCAGCCTGGGCTGTGCGGTCGCGGCTCCTTGCTTCTGCCAAAAAACTCAAACTAACTGATAAAACAGGGTGATTATCAATATAGCCTAGGTCTATTTTTTATTAGCTCAGGCCATTCATGTATTAACTCATGTCAGACGCATCCCATCTCTCTTAGATACTGTGGTAGGCCTAGAAGGCATGTGATGTAGGCTAGTGTACTTTAATATATCCGAGAAGATGTAACCCTCCAGCCCATGTGGCCTGCGAGTGGGGTGCACGTATGCATTAATGTAAACCGGACTTTTACATCGCGGACTTTGGCAACGCCTAGAGTAGCAGGTGAAGCCTCATTGTATTAGGTTCAGCTGAGTTCAATTACATCTGTTTCCTTGATATCTGTGAAATGCCACAGGGTTGTTGATGTTTTTTGTATGTGAAGTACTATAAACTCATATGCAGATGTGTTGAAAACTTAAACGTGTAATTACAGTGCATGCAAATGCACTGTTCTGTTCTCCCTGGGCATCTTCTTCTTATTACAGTGCATGCAAATGCACTGTACTGTTCTTCCTAGGCTTCTTAGGCTGCGTTTAGACTGCAGATCGGATATGCTCAATTCCGATTTTGTGCTCATATCCGATTTTTTTGATTGCATGTTTACATCTACTTTCGCCAGTGACCCAAATCCGATCATGTGTGTTTACATTTGCCAGACACTTGAAATGGCCCGCATGCGCATGGGCTAAAAGTTTCTTGTAGGGGAGAACCAGCACAATCGTAACACTTTTTTATTTTCTCAGTTCAAACTAGCTTTACACAAAGACGATAGACTTGAGAGCAGTGAAACTTTTTCTTAACCTATTTGGAACTGGGAAGAACATCTGCACATACGCTGTTCAGAACACATTTCTTCCCTGAAAACGCACACAGCTAGTCTGTAGGACAACTGACTCCCCCAATGCTTCCCTTTACGTGGTTGCATAAACGTTGCTTAAATGAAAATATGTTTCTTCTTCTTGACTTTTCATATGCCATCTAAGTAAATTTTATGTCAGCTGACAGATGGATGCGCGTTTTGGGCACAATGAATGGGTTTGCCCTTAGTTTAAATGGAGACGCAGGGAGAGCGCGCTGTGGCTATTGTTACCTGTATGCAGCCAGCTCAACAAAGTAACGTGGTTAGAAGATTCCTGTATGCTGCATTGCCGTGACCATTTCCTTGTGGATTTTTCTCATTGGAATACAGCTAACGAACACGAAAGCTGAGATTGCCTTGCGCATCAGTGTTGGAACGATACTCAACAAACTGTGAGATAAACATTGTTTTTCGTGTCTGGGAGATCTCGTTGTCGTTTTTGACTGTTGGCTTCTTATGTTAATTGTTTGGACGTATGGACACTGAACTTTGAGGGGGTGTTTGTTTGTGCATTATGAAGCTTTGAGTTAATTAGTATTTGTCGGGCCTTCACCTCAGCGCGTAAATTGCGCGCTAGGTGGCCACGAACGAACTCATTGCTTAATTTGCGACAAAATACAGTGAGCCTATTCATCTTTCATTTATGTTTTTTCATTTGTTAGATAATGTTGCATGTTTGACGTAGTTTGTAAACAGGCATTCTGCCCGTTTATCTTAAGTCAACCGAGGCCTTCGGTTGCTCATATCCGCCCGTAACCTGTGCGTCGTGACAGTGTGTAGATTATAATAAGGGGCAAATTGTTACACATTTAATTTTAAAAACATAGCCTATAATAGGATGAATAAAGTGTATGGACTTGCTAAATCCAGGTAACCAGATAATTAGGCTATGTGCCACGTCCGATTTCGCAAGCGATAAGCCTACATTTAAAAGTGACAGCCATAAGACTATATTTAGGCTATCGTAGACTATACTGTATTCACCCACAATAGGCTATCCTCTTAACTATTTCGAAAAGAATGAAAGAAGGCCGTACACTAAATATTTGGACTGAGAGAGGAGCCTACATTAGCTTTCAGACACTCAAGGTGAGGAAGTGCTCCATGCTGCATTATTGAGACGGGCTTCGTTTCGGGAAACATTCTTAAAACACAATCTAAAAGACCTCCGATGCGCAGCGATAGCTATAGTTATGGGGCCGTAACTAAGGAGGATTTAATTGAGCAAAGTAATCAACAACATCTGTACTTTGCAGCGTTTTTCTTTCGGGAGGGGGTCCAACATGTGGTGTGTCCCGACCCCCCGACCCCCGAGGTTCCTACGCGCCTGGGTTGTAGGCTATTTACAGTAGACCAGTCATATTTGGATGGCTATAGGCCTACGATTGTAGATAATTAGGTAGGCTACAAATGTTTTATTCTCAATACATGGTCTACGGAAACGTAATAGTCTATCAAAGTATCAAATAGGGCAACTTTTAACATGCTCCGAGTCCGCCAGCGCGCCCACTTGGAATTGTAACCTAACGTCACCAGGCGCAAAATTGTCACAGATTAATGACGTGTGGGACGCATTGCACTGGAATATCCGATTTGTCTGTTTAGACTGTAGACACATGCACACAAATCCGATCCATATCTGATTTAAAACCACATACGAAAGGGGCCTGTATCCGATCTGAGGAGATCGGAATTCATGTGTTTTTTTTCTGTTTACACTGTCGTGGCACAGATCGGATACGTGCCACATGAGAGCAAAAAATCGGATTTGGGTCACTTCAAACTGGCAGTCTAAACGCAGCCTTATAGTTATTATTCCGCTTACCACTTTTTCTAACCGCAATTTCTCTTCAACCGTTTAACTTAGAAACTTCATTCAAACTTTGTAACGTAGGTATTCTAATGGATCGGGTTGCTATGACTTTTCAACTTTGTAACTTTTATACTTTTTGAACTATTAAATAAAAACTATTCAAAATTTTCCCATAGACTTAACATTGGCCTCTATGACATCACAATCGGGTCGTTGAGCAATAAGAATCTTATGCCAGGTGGCCAGCCCCACCTGCAGCAGCCCTCTCTCTCTCAGGCTTTAAGCATACAATCTCTCTCTGAAGACTACATATCCTATTAACTGTTTCCTCTTTCCACAACTGTTTCAAAATAAAAGTCCTCACTGCAATAATACACTATTAAATCATTTAACCACTGAAACTACTCAACTATTTAACTGTTCAACCATTCCAACTGTCAGTTATCATCAACTATGCCTCCAGTCAACTAAATGAAACCTCCATGTACCTAGCAACCAACATAGCAACCATTAAAACTAAGCGTTTTTGACAGTGTCCATAGCAACCAACATGATTATACTACAGTAACTTCTTTATTCCTGATAGTGGGCACCATGGATACCCTAGCAACTGCTGTTTCAAAATAAAAGTCCTCACTAGCAAGTTAGCATTGTTAGCATAGTTAGCATTGTTAGCATAGTTAACATTTTTAGCATAACTGCTAAAAATGATTAGCTAAGTTAGCTAATCAACCTGGTTAGCATTGTTAGCATAGTCAACATTTTAGAATACCTGTTAGAAATCATTAGTTAAGTTAGAACAGGAATGTTTAAGCTTTAAAATGTCTACCTTAACACCATCAACTCTCTTTAAACTATGCAACCACCATGTTTACCCTAGCTACACCTTAGTAGCCATATCTACATTTTTTTGCATTTTCATGCACTGGTAATTCCTTGGAATTGCATTTCTAGTTATTATTATTCTCCTAACCAGGTCAAATTCAGCTTCAACCGTTTAACGTAGAAACTTGGTTCAAACTTTATTACGTAGGTCTTGAAAATAAGACTAAGTCTATGTATATTTCAGTTCTGTAAACTTGATACTTTTTGAGATATTAGCAAAATATTTTTCCCCATTGACTTTTCATAGACCTCTGAAGCTGCCTAGCTTGCCCATATAAGGAGATCCGGGAGTTAATTGAAGCCAACTGCCCATATATGGCAAGCTTTTTTGTAGGCGAACTTCAGAGGTCTATCGCACTGCACTGCTGATTAAGCTGATTTGCACCTGTGTCAAGAGTCAGCTGCTCAAGGCCCTATCAAGTTTAATTGACAGCCAGTTAAATTGAACCTGCATTATCAGCTCTCTCTGTCTACCCATTCACTCATACACACACACACACACACACACACACACACACACACCTGACTGCAGCACTTCATGTACCACACTTCTCCATGCACTCCACAACATTCTCACCTTAACCTAACTCCCCCATTTCACTGCATCATAGAAAGCCATGCTCCTTACATCCACTTACATCCACTCACACACGCACACACACACACGCACGCACGCACACACACTCACACTCAGAGGTGGAAAAGTCAAGCTTCAGAGAGTAAAAGCCCAATCACGTATTGGTTCTGTTTGTAAATTTAAGTTTGTTTCACATTTTATCTTATGTCTTGCTTTTGCATGCACTGGTAATTTCTTTGAAATTACGTTTTCTAGTTCAATATTATTTTTTTAAGTCTATGTTTCTTGCGCCAGTGGTCCACAGCCACGAGTGCATTGCAATATTGAAAATGGTTTTATTGTTTAAAAAAGTGGAGGATATGCATTTCCCTGACGCAGCTTGATCACTAAAGCCTAGAAATCTAGGTGCCCCTAGCGGCAGGCTATGATCACTGAGCATTTGATCGCTAAGAAGGCTGGAGTGGGTCAGCTCGATCTTACGTTTCCTTCTTAGTGAAAGATCTTCTTAAACTAAGAGCGACTCTGGGAAACACGTTCTTCTTTCACAGTGTTCTTAAGAGCGCTCCAAAGAAGATCTTAGCGTTAAGAGCTTTGTAAGGCTGGGTGTATTCCCGCCCATGAGTTTTTATAGGATGGCAGACGGGGGAGACGACCTCACGGCTGGACACTCCTTTATGTTCAGGTGACCTGTTTATATTTGACTGTCCCCACTGTCTTGAGACCGGCATATGGCCAGAGTTCCCGGCCCCATGCCAGGCACACCTCGACTCCCCCTCTCCACGCCTCTGATAAATTAATGTTGGAAACTGAAATGTATCTGTTTCATGACAAATGATAATGTATCTATGTTTGGTATCATTTTTAATGTCTCAATGCGAGAAGTAAGAGGGTCTCAGTGGTACAATTGTAAAATAAGTGTAAATATGTTTTCCGGTGATCTAGGCAAAAGTGGCTTGTGTTCTGATGAGGAACTTTCCATTGCCTTTGTAATGACAAGACAATACCCTGTGGAGGCCAAGGCCCCTTCTGTAGCTATAGCATTTATATGTTAATTTCTAGTGTGGAACTTCACAAGAAACCCCCCTTTTCTGTGTGGATACTTAAGGATAGATAACAAGTAACTCGGGAGATTTTCTGCCTATCAGGACTCTGGGTAAGGTAAGAGAGTTTCTGCTTAGCAGAACTCTCAGGTAAGGTAATGGAGTCTCTATGCTCCTTGGTAAGGGTAACTTTATTTTAGGTTGATTGTTTAATTATTTTGCTACTTTATTATTGTCTGTACCTTTATACTTTTATTGATTGTTTTAGAAAGATTACAATAAATGTAATATTAATTGGAAACCAGTAATATTCTTTTCTTGAGAATTGAAGTTCTAAGCAAGGTCTTTGTTTAATCAGATATCATAACAGTGAATAGATTCTCAGATAAACTGAGCGGCTTGTGCGGGCTGGTCAAACTCAAGGAGACACTGTGCTGGTTTCAGTTTGCCTCAAGCTGGTAGACCTCTGAGTGCTAAAGTCAGGCCTGACCTGATCCAGACAAACTAGCCTAAAAGTCACTGACTGGACAATGGTAAACTGCACAGGGGTGCCAAAGTCAATGTACTAGAGAATAACTATTGATATCAGGTTGGATCTCATTGTGATTAAACAAAATAGGCCTTGCAGAGAGAGAGAAGTCTAGAAATACTTAGTATTTATTGTAGACAGATATTTCATAGTCATCAACAGTGTGACTATAGCTTTCATCTTATGGAGTCAGATGGTCAAATAATTTAACTTGTTCAACACAACCTCATTGGCGCACCGGACAAAGACAGAACGTATTTAAGTGGGAAAACATATTGTTGTATATTATTCCTGCTTACAGCTTCTTAACGTGTTTGGGAAACGCGACCCTTGGCTGTTAGCCTGGTCGGTACCAGGCTAGCTTCAGAGAATAAATTCCCATGGCAACTTACAGTATGTAGCATCTCTTTTGTGAAACCAAGTCAAGGGTAAATTCATCCAGAATGACCAAAAAATCCCAGCTTAATCCCTTATCTCAGTTTTGGGAAATACCCCTCAGGTTGGCTAAAAAAAAAAGACCGCAATGCTGCTTTGCGATTGTTGGACTTTTATTTTGACAAGTTTTTTATGCTTTGTCTTCCACATTCATAAAAGGGTATGAATGTTGAGTCATGTTTCATGAAACAGTCATGAATGCTTCATGTGCAGTTCATGACAGCTGTTATGAATGTATTATGAACAAACCCGTCAAGTAAAGTGTTACCAAAAAGTCTTTAGTGTTGCTTTAACAACGCAAATGTTGTGAATCCGACCCTTGGTGTGAATTTTAACCAGAGGTTCTTCATTTCGTTTCGCTCCGTTTAATCTCCGAGAGGTATGTATCAACTCATCTTAGTTAAGGAAATAACATAGTTTATATATATATATTATATATACCAGTGTTTGGTGTGCAGTGGACTGTTGGCACATGAGAGTATGAAACCATCAAAAATAAATTGTCACATGGACACCAGCACCCCTGTCAAAGACAAACTCATGCCTCCAATGGTGACCGATGGTGACAGAATAAATAAATGAATGCAAAAATAAATGATGCGGCCTACAAGCTGCAGCTCTCATTTGAAGTTTATATGTTGTTACAGTCGGATTTTTTGGAAATAAACTAAACGTTTTGGTCTCCGTGGAAATGGGGAAAAGACACAAGTTTGACTTCGGTATGGACTCTAGGCGGCAGGAAGCATCTGAGGGGAACAGGTAGGCTATGTGACAGCCCTGGATACAAACACAGGATTTTTTCACAATTCACAATAGACCTCTGAAGTACGCCTATAAAAAAGCTACCATCTTGCCAAAATAAGGAGATCCAGTATCTTGTCTTGAGATGTATTCTATGGTAAAATAATATGGGGATTTCTACTGTAAGTATCGCACATGTTAAAGTCTCGCAGGGACGAAGAAATCGGAAATGCACACATTCGCTCTACACAGTTTTGTCTTCGGTACATGAGGACGGTACACTTTGATATTTGCATAACTTACAATCCAACTTGCCATCATTAAAATCCTGATCTCCTTTTATGAGCAAAGATGGCAGCTTTGGTTTATTTTTATAGGCTAACATGCACAGTGGTGTCATATAAGGATCCTGTTCATGTTGCACAACACTTGTCATGGCATTTTGAGCCTGTTCGGAGGCACAAAGGTTTTTAGTTACCTAAACTGAAATTATTTTAATTGCAATGACACAAATTAACTCTAGCTAAGCAAAATGTATGAAACATAGGCCTACAATAGCCTATTTATTTTTGTAACACAATGCCAGACAAGACATTTCTAATAAAGTTAAGATATAGCAGGTGTAATAAACAAACAAGCAATGCATTTGACTTGTGCTGTTCTGTCACATGTGCCCCTATAGTATTCAGTTGTTCCACAGTAAACCAACCTGGGCATGAAAGGAGAATTTCCTCCTTGGAAGTTTGGCAAAACTGTCCAGTCAGTCTTCATAGACAGATGGCTGGGTGCAGGGGATTGTAAACCTGCTCCAAGTTTCATTCTTAAAAGGAAAATATAACAGACTTTAACAGAACTAATATAACAGATGTTACTACTGTTACTGTATAGAAACATTATACACATTATCTGCACCAACAACAGTTGCTTCATTTAGAACCATAAACAATAAATATATTTGATATATTTTAAATATATTTTATCCATAGAACACCCTTCATGTATTGTGAAATAAAATGCAACTCTAAAGGGGAAACAATAAATGAATAATATTCTAAAATTAAATTGACACTCACAGTGATTCCAATAAGTTGACTAATTCTGTGGTGGGCCGCCACAAGATCAACACTGGCCGAAACACGATAATGTTATATGTTGCACTATTTCAATTAGATAAAATGCTATCCAATTCATTGAGCTTCACTTTTTATGCACACAGCCTCTCCCTTCTCAGCCCTTCCTCTGCATACATTTAACTTGTTTTTTCTGCTTTTTAGTAAAAAAAATTCTCAATGCTCAAGTTTATGTGTAGACATTGATGATACTATGATCAAAGTTGCATGTTGTGTCAGCCTTTAAAGTCATTATATGTTTCATTAGTTACTTTGTAGAAATCTGCTTTCACTTTGACATTAAAGAGGGATTTTTGTTATTTATTGTTAAAAAAAAAGGGCAAATTAAAACAATCAAGATTACATTTATAAAAGCAGTAAAGGGGGAAATATCCATTGGGGTTGAGTACTTTCTGGGAATACACAGTGAGCCAACCTGAAAGGAACATTTCCTCCTTGGAAGTTTGGCAGTGGTGGGTCCATTGACCAGTCACTCTTCATAGACAGATGGCTGGGTGCAGGAGATGGTACTTGTTGTTTCATTCTTAAAAGGAAAATATAACACAATCATATTTTGGTTATAACATTGTGTGAATTACATGAAGTATATTTAGATGAAATGTTATGATGGATTTATTTTTATAACAATATGAGACTCCCATGTTCTGAAGTTAAGATTTAACAAGACTAATAAACAAAAAAGCAATGACATTGACTTGTACTGTTGGCGTTGGGTCACATGTGCCCTTACAGTATAGTATTCTGTTCAGTTGTTTGGAAAACATAGTGGGCCAACCTGGGCATAACAGGAGAATTTCCTTCTTGGAAGTTCGGCAGTGGTGGGTCCATTGACCAGTCACTCTTCATAGACAGATGGCTGGGTGCAGGAGATGGTACTTCTCGTTTCATGCTTAAAAGGAAAATACTGTATAACATACACTTTCTTCAATCATACTTCTCCAAGATGTCTTAAAGGAGAATTCCGGTGTGATATTGACTTAAAGTGTTGAAACATGATACCGAGTGTGAGCGTTTGTCTCAGAGCTGATCTCGACCTGCCCCCTGCACTCAGAAATCTGCCGCTCGTAGGCTATACCGCACACAGGCATACATAATTGTAACCATTTAACATTAGATTGTTGCCCAGTTTTTATGTTTGCTGGAAGATACATTAACATAATTAGGCTTAGGCTATAGCTTACTCCTACATTCCTACCAACTCTCTGCCACTTGTGAGATTCCTATTGTGTGCTGCCTTTGCAATAATGTTTCTGTGTGTCACTCAAGCAGACTTTGAAGAAAGAGGGTTTTTTTTGGATTGTTGGATCTGTTATGTTTGGATCATGCGCCAGACCACAACTTATGTTGCTTATTATCACATCCCTGTGCGCAAGGTTTAATTACTCTGTAAAAAAGGAGCACGTGGCAAAAAATCCCATACTTAATTCAATGTAAGAACAGAATAAGCCTTGCATCACGCTTTGAGTCACCTTGGGCCGGGTGCAAGATAGGGCCCCATATGTGCAATACATTGTATATGTTTTGTATCATCCTTTCATAAAAGGATGACTGAAATGGGCTTACCTATTGATATCTGGTGGAATCCCTTGGAAGTGGCCTAGTTTGTCCATTGAGAAGTCACTCTTTGTAGAGACATGACAAGATGCAGGGGATAATGCCCTTTTCCTTTTGACTCTGAAATGACTGATGGTTCCATGGTTTTAATAATGTATGTAATGTATGTAAAAATGGTATAAGCTGTGCCATTGTCAAGTAAGATGTTCTTCATATTCCTGATTACAAGACACAGTTACCTCAGCAATATTACTGACAAGTTTTAGACGACCAAAGACATCTAAAAGAAAATAATATGGAATCCAAGACTATATGGTATTAAGGCTCAGTAACCAAAAGCCAAATAACTTTTACATATCCTGTGCATTTATAACTGTGCCCTACAAAGCCAAAGAGCGGTATCTGCAAAAACAAATTGTGTTTTTCTTAAGTAAGCATCAAATTATATTCAACAAGGGGTATACACTATATTGCCAAACGTATATTGTATATTGCCAAAGCTTTCACTGGAACTAAGGGACCAAGCCCAGCTCAGGGATGGCCCCTTCCTGTTCCAACATGACTGTGCACCAGTACACAAAGCAAGATCCATAAAGGCATGGATGACAGAGTTTGGTGTGGATGAACTTGACTGGCCTGCACAGAGTCCTAACTTCAACCCAATAGAACACCTTTGGGATGAATTAGAGCAGATCCTAAGAGTCAGTCACCTCGTCCAACATCAGTGTCTGACCTCACAAATGCGCTTCTGAAAGAATGGTCAAAAAATCCCATAAACACACTCCTAAACCTTGTGGAAAGTCTTCCCAGCAGAGTTGAAGCTGGTATAGCTACAAAGAGTGGACCAAAGTCATCATGAACCCTGAATCATGAATCATGGATTAAGGATGGAATGTGACTGAAGTTCATATGTGAGTCAAGGCAGGTGAGCGAATACTTTTGGCAATATAGTGTAATTAGATAGATCAAATGGAGGTGAATATTAAACATTTCATTTGTTTTACATTCAGGCAAAATTTGGTAGTTTTATAGGCTATACTGCACTTTGCCTTTGCATTACTTACAGTACATGGCCATACAATAACATTTTGAAGAAAGTGTAGTGAGTGATCATAATTGAGGAGGTACTGTCGTGGAAAACCACAGTAGATGTCCATAAAATTCAATTAGCACTCTGATTCTGAAGTTGTACAGTAGCAAAAGCAAAAATAGTAAAAAGAGCAAAAATAGCACTCTGGTAATCGCTGGATCCAATAAGACACACTGAGACTCAGGAGAGCTGGCGTAGACCACAAAGTTTAATTCACAAGTACTGATAGTGAACTGACTAAAGTCTGACCAAGCAGTAGAGTGAATCAAGGTATCTGCAGATGACCCATTCCCATGAGAAGGTGCGCACGATCTGAAGTCTGAGCTACGATGTGTCGCCTTTTATACAATTCAGCCACGACGCAGGGCCTCCCAGTTTCCCTAGGTCACATGTCCAATCAGGAGTCAGGGATCACCCCCCGACCGTTGATTGACAATAGTGACGAGCCAATCAGTTCTGACCCGGAAGTTTACAATGGTGGATTTCCTTTTTTGTATGTTCATAAAAAATAACGTGTGACTTCATCTAGTTCTTGATTTCAGATGGTGTCGATTAATCACTTAGGGGGGAATTCTCCCCTTCGCGCGTAAATAGCGCTTAAGCTTTTTTTAACGCGTGGCTGCTGCGCGCCAGTGTTTTACGCGCATTCTGCCATCCCTGCTTATGACACACCCACATAGCGTAAATTCCAAATCAAGGCGGCCTTATGAAAGAGGCGTGATTTATTTAAAAAAATAACCAGACTTATCTACCACCTCCTTAATTTAGGTTGATATGAAAACGTGGAACGTGGACTTTCTCATTGACCTTCTGAATACCATTTAAATCCAGAAAGAACACCAACCAGTCTTTGATTTTGAAAACATATGCAAGGTGAACTGAATAAAGAACTGCCTACAGTAAAATGGTGTCATCACATAGCTTAACAAAGAAATTACTTAACGAAATTTCACTTTTGCTTTGACGTTTGTTTATAAAGAGTCAAGACATGCTTGAGGTGTGTAGATATATAATTCAAAGACTCATGGTTGACAAAAAGGTTTCGCTGACAGCTGCCTCGCATAATATCAATTTATCTATGCTAATAAATATGTACTGTAGACTGACATCTGCAGCTTTGAACACAGTAGAGAGACTGGCATAACGAAAAGACGAGAGAATTAACTATGCTGCTCCACTATAGTGCAGACGTCTGTGCAAATATGGATGACTTCGGTGAAGTTGGAAAGAAACGGACAGATTCGAACGAAGTATGCTATGGGATTATGACTTCTCGTCAAGTTAAAACTGAAGATGCATAATCGGTAAGCTCCAATACTGAAAGTGGGTGATTATAACGGGAATGTCACTATTTAACAATGTAGCCTATGAAGCCAGTGAAGGTAATAGCGTGAAATATGCCACCGTCTGAAACTGTAATGCGGAAAACATGAAGCTGTATCAGCTTATAAGCATCACATTTGATACTGTAATGTCAATTTGTAAATTCCGTGTTGCCTACATGTATTTAGAACGAGGCCTTCTGCCGACATGAGCAATATGCTGTTTCACCTTTAGTGGCGCTCGACCTTATTCCAGCCCTCCAGAGTGCGTAGCAGGAAAAGTTGCTTAAGCCATGGCAGAATGTGCGCAAGAGTTGTATATATAAGAAACGCCCAGATTTTGGGGTTGCTTCACCCAAAACGCGCAAGTCTCCCTACCACGCGTAAATGACCGATTTAAGTGGATGGCAGAATCCGCTTAGAGGGAAATGCGCGCAGTTACGTGTTTTTTTGGACTTACGCACCCTTACGCGCATGGGAGAATTCCCCCCTTGTAGCATAGGGTTTTCTGACAGTTCCCAGACGTCGGTTGGGATTGTGTTAGCGTTGGTCGTATCATGTGTAGGTGTTGACCGAGCCTTTCTATCATTAATCGTGGCCGATATTGGATGGTCCATGTCATTATGGCCCGCTCTAAGTGCTTTTTGTTGTTCTTTGCACATCTAGATGTCGGTTTTCTGTCCGGTCAGCAGCATCAGGTGATGTTCAGTAGCGTCATGTGACACCAGGTGTGCGTACGAGACGGGAGATGTACATGCGAGAAGAGAGGTGTTGCAATCCAGCATGTTCTAACGTATGGGCGAGTGCATGAACTACGAGCAGGAACAGGTCATGAAGTTCTTCTACTGCAGAGTGCTACATGGCCTTTTAGATGGAAATTTACCACAGTACTATTTTTACTGAAGATATGCTGCTTGATGCTTTAACAATGGCACAACTCTGTCATTTATACTCATTTATGTAAAAATAGAACAAAATCAATCGGGTATTCTAGACTTTCCCCACTGAGCAAGCAATGTCTATGGACGTCCAAGACAAGTTGATATCATGTCGGACCGTCCAGACATTGGGACAACAGTCCAGCATGCCTCAGTTCGGGACGTCTATAGACAACCAAAATTAGTTGCAAATAGACGTTCTGCTAGGTCATAATGTAGACGTCTATTTCACAGCCAGAATTGGTTAATACATGTCAATGGGAAAATAGTCCAGTCCGACCTCGTTCGGGACGTCTATAGACAACCGAAATTAGTTGCAAATGGACGTTCTGCCAGGTCATAATGTGAATGTCTAATTGACCGCCAGAAATAGTTTATAAATGACATTGGGAAAATAGTCCAGTCCGACCTCATTCAGGACGTCTATAGACAACCAAAATTAGTTGCAAATGGACGTTCTGCCAGGTCATAATGTGAATATAGCGGTGCATGCATCAAAAAACCTAAGTTCTAAATCTAACAAGTTTGGATTTTTAAAACATATTTTTTTTTTTTGCGGAAATGTGGTGCTAAATTCCCATAAACATTGTTAAGTAAACTGGTGAAACCGTCCGTTTGTAAGCAAAATGAAAAAAAATATGATCTTTTAGTTTGTTTACCGTTAAAGGTGACATAGAATGGAAATAAAATTTTTTCTTGGTTTTCATGAATTATGAGAGGTTGTGCATAAACAAAGAGCTATCATGAACATGAGGCATGGTTGTGCCCTCCTTCATATGAAAATCTTGAAATTAGAAATAGACACTAAAAAATGGGCGATTCAGCAAAACTGCTTGCTTGTGATGTCAGACCTCGCAAAGCCATTGAAGTTCAATTGGGGTTGCCAAAGAGGGCGCCATTTAGTCAAACAGACCATTTCAATACCCAGCCTAAATATATGGTTTTAATTAGTCTTGTAAAATTGCAATTGAGTTTATTTTTTTAAATCAAAGTTGAATATATACTATTTCAACATCAGAGAACACAGTGCAATACTCAATTCATCCATTCTATGTCCCCTTTAACTAGCAACCACAACATAGTGATTGAGATATCAGTAGTAGCCTATCCATTACGACTTCAGCCAAAATAGAGTAGCCTAGTGCAGGAGTGAGCGGATTAGGAATCTGAGATCACAGGTTCGCATACTATCAGAAGAAACTTATTTTTGCATGCTAAAATGAAATGTTGTGAAAGTATGTGCAAATGACTCTTTTCTTTGATGACTTTACCTCGCGGCAAATAAGAGTTTGTGCACCAGTCATTGTCTAGTTTTATTTTAATTGTCGTCAAATGTTCATTCTGGCTACTCTGAGGACATCTTCTGGATGTTCAATAATTAAGTCTTCCAGACGTCTTCTAACAACGTCTATGTGACACCCAGCATAGCACATATATTCAATGTCCAGGACATACGTCTTAAAAACTTTCATTCTGGCTACTCTGAGGACATCTTCTGGATGCCCAACTATTAAGTATTTCCAACGTCTTCTAAGGATGTCTATATCACACCCAAAACAATACATGTATAGAACGTCCAGAAAAGACATCTTAAAAACGTTCATTCTGGCTAGTCTGAGGACGTCTTCTGGAGTTCGGCGACCACGTCTTTTCGACAT
This sequence comes from Sardina pilchardus, assembly GCF_963854185.1. Lineage (NCBI taxonomy): Eukaryota > Metazoa > Chordata > Actinopteri > Clupeiformes > Clupeidae > Sardina > Sardina pilchardus. The sequence continues at coordinate 43,013 of NW_026910968.1, forward strand.
ATTTTGGACCATTTTCTGCTCAGTGGGTCATGTCAAACAATATTGCAATGCTGCACACCAAAATCTGACCTTTGAATTTACACCTTTCCACATTGCTGCTTATATTTTTCAAAGTACATGTTAATTACTTTTTGTAAAATCTGACTGACTGTTTTGAATATGATACTTTCACTGGCATTTAACATTGTGAGACTGTAACGCCATAGGCATCTAATGTGTGTGTGAGTGTGAATGGTAGTGTGCCTTTTTAGAAGAGAGTCCAGGGCCAGTATGTCCCTGCACACACACACACACACACACACACACACACACACACACACACACACACACACACTTCCACATTCTTGTTGTCTTGTGACACTTTCACATGGTTATCAATTCAGGGAAATTATCTGGGCTTCGAGCTAATAGTAATGCCAGTCATAAGGACTTTCAGAGAACCTTTGATAAAGTGATAGTTTTGTTTATTTCATGCCTCAATTAATCATGTCCAATTAGAGTAAAGGCAAGTGAAACCAAGGCAGAATGCAGTAATGGCAAGTGAAATCAATACAGTAAGGATAGATACTGCAATCTGCCTTGGTTTCACTCTACTTTTCTGTACAAACTGCCAATTCAAAATGTCAATTCATCTAAGAAATCTATTAGGTAGCCATAAGAAATTTTAACAGATTGAGGGACTTCTTATTTGTGCAATTTATTATTATTATTATTATTATTATTATTATTATTATTATTATTATCATCATTCTTATTTTTTATTATTATTATTTTATTTTTTTTAAAGTGCAGATACTGCTCTTAGCCTGTGTAGGGCAAACGACAATGCACTAGAAATTAAACACATACAGTGTATATACAGTCTGGTCATGCATGTGTAAAAGTGAGCTAACCTGGGCATCAAAGGAGAATTTCCAGTTTCAAAGTTGTGTTGTTGCTCCATTTTCACTCTTCCTTGAAAAATGGCTGTTTGCAGGGGATACCACACCTATTAGTTACATTCTTAAAATAAAAAAAAAAATTTAAAAGCATTTCTGAGATCATGCTTAATATTATTAGCATTAGCAATATTGTTTTAAATGGATTTTTCTGCATGCATATTTGGGGAGTATGTAGTATGTATTTCATTTAAACATTCTTCACTCAAATGGAAGTAATAATAATAAGCCTTGTACGAATATTTTCTATTTTCAGAGTGATACAACATTGTGTGATTGGGGTCATAACCTTGTAACTGTCTTACTGGCTGATTAATAAACGTTTTTCCGAAAACAATGCTAAAGTAACATAAGTTAGGTAATGTGGATGCGCCCAGAGAGAGTAAAATGTCACCATAGGTCAGACTATGTGCCTATAGTACGTCACATCTACGTCCCCTGAGCCTGTGCAGAAAGACAAGCAGTCCAACAGGAAAATGGTTGAAATTTGCTTCATTGGTCTCTGCTGACGTCTACGTGATAGCTCTGTCCATAGGCTCATTCGACTTGATGAAGATCTGCGCAGATGTGACTTGATGTGATGCATGCTGGGTTGAACACAGTGCATACTGGGATTGACTAAATGCAAACTGGTTAGAAATTCTGTCTGTCTGGTTGCAGATGGGGTGGGATTTACCACCGTGACATCATGCCACATGTCCTTAAAATAGCTGGAGTCTACGTCTGTATCCAGATCCTGCACGTGCTGAAACCCACCCCCATTAAGTCAGTTCAAAGACGTAATAGCAAAGATAGAGCCATCCTTAAAAATATTTTTGTTTGCCGTCAACCGACCGACCCTGTCAATTTAGGTCCTACTCAAATGTTTTATTTGTTTTCCTTTTCGGTCTGACCGACTTGCCGGTTTTAACTTGTGTTTTAACTCTTCAAACAACCAATACAAATGCAATACAATAATGTTGTAGCACCAAGGCTATTATAGCCCCCTTGTTGGACTGTCTTAGAGACAGTTTATAAAGTAACTAGACAATGTTTGACTGTCCCGTTGGTTCCCCTGTGTCTCCTGTTTCCCAGCGTATGCATGTGCACATGCGAGAGAGAGAGAGTGAGTGTTGTGGCTCCCTCTCCCTCTCCCTTCGGTGTCAGAATGAGTTCTGATAGATTTTGATTTAGCAGTGAATCAGTTTGTTGTTTTTGAGTGGACAGCTGCCCTTGCTCTATCCAGAATGTCGGAATTGATGGCGGTCCCCGCTCTTTTAGCCTGTAGGCCTACATTTTATATTAAATAAATAATGAGAGTTTTGAAATGATATCTCAGCCTCCCAGTCTCCTAACACGTATTGTGTAGGCTTCGTTTCATTCACTGTCAGTGGTTCCTGCTTAACTGTAATGGTGGCTGCGGCTATAGCAAAGAAAACGTTTGCGGACACCGTTATTCATCTAAAAAAATGCATTAAAACACCTCAACATAGTGTTAACTTGGCACAAAGTTCTGGAAGAACTGTGCCCATATCTTTTCCCATCCATTCTCCTCATTAGTCTAACGGTGACCGTGTCGCCTCAAACTAAGATGCTTTATCAAAAAGACACATATTAAGATTTCAATAAGATTTCACAAATTGTTTGTGGTCTATATAACATGGATCAGAATGAGTCGGTGACGTCACAAAATACAAATTTGTTTAAATTCATACAAAATCATTGTGACCAAAATGATACTTTTTTTTTCACTTTGAATGGTGAAAAAAAATATAGACTGACCGACCGACCGACCTAATATATATTTTTCTCGACTGTTACGGCAAACAAGAATATTCTTAAGGATGGCCTAGTTAAGGGTGGAGCCAAGATACTTCATGAAAAGCCACTTCCTGGAACCCGAATTGCAAAGGGGGGGTCAAAATCCCCCTTTATGCAGATCAGAGGCAGCGACTATTCCATTGAAGTCTATGGGCATAGATCAGAATTTCACCAAATATGCTAAGATCTTGCTAGCCTAGAAATCTACTGTAGACGCCCCTAGCGGCAGCTAATCTAATTTGCTGCCCGGGTTAGTCTAGCAACTGGACATAGAGCTTGTGAGCTGGGCTTTGGCAGAAATCACTGGACCAATCACGTTGTGTATAGAGTTGGTGGGCGGGCTTAATATAATGATGACTGACATGCGACCAGAAGTTGCGATCGTAAAGCATCCTGCTACTTGAAAACAAGAAGATTATTTGTTTAGTGCTATCCTATTGCGTGGAGAGGGATTTGAAATATCATGTTCATATTGTGAACTCATTTCACGGAAAAACATAGGTTTTGACTGTTAAACCAGGTGAAGATTCAACACATTAGCAGTCATTCCCGTTGTCCACGGTGAAGGTGATTTCCCCTCTTCTGGCATATCGTGACGGGAGAACCATGTCAACTTTGGATGCGGTTATCTTAGCGATAGTTTGTGTAATACCCTCAATATACATACTGTATCATTGGAAAAGCTTAGTTTATGGCCGTTCATGTGAGCACAATAAATTAATTTTGTAAATTTTACCTAAGCAACTGGTTTAGCTTTGCCAGTTAAGCAAATTGCCGTTTTGATCAGTTGGAGATGAAGCGCCCAAACTGGTGACATTACATGCAACTGTAGTTTGTTATCACCATGTTACAAAAAAAGCTCAGCCTCAAAACAAAACGACAATTAAAGGTTGGGTAGGAGATCTTTTTCTGGAGTATTTTTTAACATATTGCTTGAAATACTCTTCACCACCCCCATTGCAACCAATTAATTAAAAGTTTTGACACAAAAATGAAAAGTTTTAGTGGCCTCTAGAATGAACAATCCAAAATCATACTGAACGGACTGTTAACAATGATTGGATTCTGATGCATCTATCAAACTGCAATCTGCTCCTCCCTCCCGCTCGTGAACAGGTGCACGTTCCTGTACTCTGGAGGCGTGGCTTTGGGAGGAAGTCTGAAGAAAGGGGTTGGGACTTCAGACCTGTGTATTTTCAAAATGCAGCTTTGCTGTAATCATTTTCCAGGATCTCCTACCCTACCTTTAAGATCAAAATAAAAAGATAAAAATAAAGTATGAACACTAGAAGCAATAGAGTTGAGCCCAATGCACATGGAAGGCATTTGACTAAGTTCCCACTGTGGGTCGAGATCTCCCTGTGACGATTATGACAGGTGTCTCATTCTGCCTCCTTACATTAGAATGTGCAAAAATTAACAGAAATCGAAGGCTTACCTTCTTGTTTGGAATTTGAGGTAGGGTAGCCTACTACTAACAACGTTTGGATATTCTGCTAGGCTATTTTATGCTGTTGGATAAGTATAGGCTACGGAAAACACTTGATATTGAATTAATGTGCTACAGTGCAGGCCTGTTAACTATATGACAACGGTGGTTTATTTAAATTACATCATATCAATTTATTTTGTCAGTCATCATGCTCATTTACTGAGTAACGATGAAAGTTATAGGCCTATGTATTTATTGCACACAAAATTCTGTGATATCTCCCGTGAGTTATGTCAGGCAAACTGTAGCAGGACTGTCCCGGACCAGCTGCGTGTAATATAACTTTCGCCCCTCCTGATAAGACTCTCAAGCTCCCATTGACGTATGAAGCCAGCCTAAGTCATCCGCAGCTCATCCCGAATGAGCCTCATATCTTTTACTTTGGTAAAGTGTCAATTACAGTTAGACTACGTGCCTATGTACCTAAGTCCTCTGAGCCTGCGCAGAAAGCAAGCAGCCTAACAGCAAAATGGCTGAAATTTGCTTCACTGGTCTCTGCCGACACCTACGTGGCTCCATATCTTTTACTGTCTATGGACTCTAGACATCCAACACATGCTTCACTTTTAAACCTTGACCTACTTCCTGGTTGCTTTGAATAACTAGTTGCCTTGTTTGATTAGAAGTTTTTCTTTTTCACATAGCCCATATTTTCAACAGTGTCTTTGCTCAGGCGCCATCAGAGTCCATTTGTTAGACATACTATCAAGCTACAGTACCAACAACGAGAGAGAACTCGTTGTTGGTAGCTTGGTTGGTGTCAGTAGCCTAGTGTGTGTGTAGGCTACCATAGCATTCATTCCTGTAGGCGCCCCTGCCTCTGTTACTTTTTAGTTTTTTTACTTAACTTACACTCGCAACAAAACAGCACCTGTTTGGAGTAATTATGTTCTGAGACTTTTTTTTTTATTACTGCTTTCTCTTGTTTAAGTCTTGTTATACTTGTGCTAATAATCTTAGCTAACATCATGGAAGACCTAGAAAACCTCAACAATATGAAACTGATATGTTCGAATCACACTGAAAGTGACTATAAGAATAAAATAGACGTACTAATCACAAGAGCTTTTCCATTGTTTACTCACCTTATGCCCGTTTGAGTGAATACCTTCACTGCTACACCATGGCTTCCTCTATGGCTTGGCTTACTTTCAGTTTTACTCTGTAGGCTACACATGTCTTCCTCTTAAGAAGGGCATCAAATTACCTTAAAGGAAAAGCTGTCACATTACTGTGAAAGGTCATAACAGCTCTGGGCAATGGATATTTACTACAGCTGTGTGATATTTGTAATCCATTTTATAATATTTTCTACAATATGCAAAAATGTGTGGTTCGATACAAAAATTCCATTATTTTCTGGCCTCAGGACCATAAATGTAAAAGGCAGGCAGATACAGTAATAAACAAAAGATAAACAAATGGAAGCAGAAAATGGTATTTAAAACATGTTCCTATTCAGTTATTTTATACTATGCTAGACCGATGACACAAATGTAGCCTACTGGAAGTATGTGCCACAACATACAGTATCTGTGATCATCTAAGTCCATGTTTTGCTTCATATCATTAAGATCATTTTTCATATCAAGTAATTTCTCCTTAATTAAAGCTATACTGCTCCACCACATACTGTAGTACCACCATAAACTCATGGGTAGAATAACTCACTTGTTTGACCCTAAACCAAAAACTAACCAGAGATAGAAAACATATCTGTATCAGTTTACATTGTGCCGATCTTAATGTCTTCATTTTAATCTTTACTACAAAATACTGGGTAGATCCTCTCTCCATCACTGAAAACCATATCTGTGAAGGTGTGAAGGTGTTTCCAGCTTTCAGCATCATAAAAGAAGACCCATCTCTCATTGACATCTAAGCATGCAAATAACAGTCTGAGCTGTGCAGGAGCATAGTCAATGGCAAAAGGGTCAGTGCATATAAGAGAATCAGACTCAAGTGTATATATATAATATATATATATATATATATATATATATATGTATATATATATATATATATATATATATATATATATATAATCAACTTTATTCAAGACACAAAGGTCCATAGAGACAACATAACAGTACAAGACATTTAAGAATAAAGGGTAACACTTTACATTACGGCTCGCTAATAAGGTGGTAATTGTATGGTAATTTCTATGTAATTTCATGGTAACAATCCCTTGTTACCACTTGTTACCACTTATTACTAGTAATTTCTATGCAGTTTCTAGTGTAATTACTCTGCTGTTTCTAGGTAATAGCAATGCAAACAGCATTAATTAAAGTGGTAATTTCTATGGCATTTTGATATCATTTTATGAATAATCCTTTGTAGCCACTTATTACAAGTTATTTCCATGCAGTTTCCAGTGCAATAACTCTGCAGTTTTTAGGTAATAGTGATGCAAACAGCTTTCATTTTAAGTATAATAAAATGGTAATTGTTTGAAACTTTACTTATTGTTTTTGTTTAATTACATGACAAACAAGGAGGTAATTTCCAGGAAAATACACAGCATCAGGGCCGTAAAATACATTATCACTTATTTCCACCCAATTACTTAGTTATTAGCCTACTAAGAAAGAGACAAACCAAGTCATTGTCGTAGTAAGCTGGTAAAGAAGACATTATGTGCCTGTAACTAAACTGGAACAAGTGAAGTAATTTTATGGAAACTATATGGTATCAGAGCTGTAAAATGCACTATTGCCTCTTCCTATTTAAGCTGTGTTGATAAACCCATCAATTATCTTTATGATGTTTTTAGTGTTGTTTTTGTTTAATTACCTGAAGAACAAGGAGGTAATTACCAGGAAAATACACAGCATCAGGGCCGTAAAATACATTATCACCTATTTCCACTCAATTACTTAGTTAATACCATCTCTGATCTGAAATAAGCTATTTTGTAGCCTACTGACATTCAACACACAAACACATGTTGAGTACAACCTTTATTTCTTTGTTCTGCAAAAAAAGAAAGTCAACATTTAACATACAACATTTAAAGTAGCCTATCAGTCCGCCGAAAATTTAACTAAGCCATGGAAGAAGTATTTTTCGTTGATCACGCAGTAGGCTAGCCTGCAGAGCTAGCATGAGCTACAGCCCAAAATCGCAAACAGTGGCATAAAGCCATAGGCTACTCTTTCAAAATTAAACCACTAACATTGCTCAAAACAGCGCAAAACCTTGTCAGCAGCTAACTCGAGGTGTCTACACATAAAACAAAGCACCAGTCAGTCTGTAAACTTTGGAATAGTCTGTACACACTTAGAAATCGTTCGAGACTGCAACTCTATCTGAAGCACACAGGGCCGGCCCGCCGCTTAGGCAGTATAGGCAAATGCTAAGGGCGCCGCACATCCAGGGGGCGCCAAAAGAAAGTGGAACTTCCACTATTCTTAAAACTGATATTACAATGTCTTAATAAGCCCACATTAATTTCACTGCATAGCAAAGCCTACTAAGTACTAGTAATAATAGCCTTCTTTCCTAAGGTGCCCCCGTATGAAGGGTCAAAGTAACAATAATTAAATATAAAGTAATTTACAAAGTAAAATGTCATGTAAGTCATATCACCAAGTATCAAATTTAAATATATCAACGATTATTAAATGTAATCTAATTTAAAGTTTAAATCAATGTCATTTGAATTTTGAATTACATTAAACTTTAAATCAATTGAATAAGAAGTTGAATTAATTTGAAGTCATACATCACATTTACATTTGCCTGTTGTTCTCATTTTGAATAAGACTTAAAATTTCAGCCTCATGCAATTCCGTGCGCCACCATTTAATTCGAACGCCTTTACTTCAGACTTTGGACTTTGGTACTTCAAGGTTGTACTGTCACCTGTCAATCATGCTATGTCCCCCGCCCCCCGCCCATCCACTGAATCTTAGTCGATTTATCAGTTCTTCAGTAATAGTTTCCCCCACTTCATCACCATCACCAGAGCCTTCGTCCTTCGTCTGACGCTGGGTTTCCACAGAGCATGTCACCATGCGAGATCTTCTACTGTCTTTGCGCGAAATACGCCTGCTAAAATTTCACCCAGGGGGTGTTGTCCAGTTGTCACACACCTAGCGTTTCGGCTCAGTGGTCAACAGGTTAGCTTAGTGGTTAGTGGTTAGCTTAGTGTTTAGTTAGCTAGACAGTCCAGTGCTTCAGATTACATTCAGGGGTTTATTTAGCCCAAGTATGTTCAAGTGGCATACACACAAAAATCCGTTTGAATGTTTTCATGTTGACAACAATTCATAATCTACAGAAACACCACAGTTCATATCAGCGTGCTAACTATCTAGTCGCCTAGCTTGCTATGTGTTTTCAATTGGTTATAATGGGTCAACAAGCTAACAAGCTAACCTTCAATGATAGTGTGTCCTGAACACATTTGTTTAGCATATAAACAATAACCCGTAACAAAATAAGCCATTAAAAGTGGTCAATAAACCTTTATTCACATTTAATATTTCCAGTTACGACCCCCGGAGCCACCGCCATTGATTTGTTTTTTTTGTTACTCCCACCTCTGTGTACAGTGTACAACGTGGTGATAATTTCGCCCGGAGTGAGTGAGTCTTACAAAAGACCTGATAAATCAACTCAGATTCAGTGGATGGGCGGGGGGCGGGGGACATAGCATGATTGACAGGTGACAGTACAACCTTGAAGTACCAAAGTCCAAAGTCTGAGGTAAAGGCGTTCAAATTAAATGGTGGCGCACGGAATTGCATGAGGCTGAAATTTTAAGTCTCATTCAAAATGAGAACAACAGGCAAATGTAAATGTGATGTATGACTTCAAATTAATTCAACTTCTTATTCAATTGATTTAAAGTTTAATGTAATTCAAAATTCAAATGTCATTGATTTAAACTTTAAATTAGATTACATTTAATAATCGTTGATATATTTAAATTTGATACTTGGTGATATGACTTACATGACATTTTACTTTGTAATTTACTTTATATTTAATTATTGTTACTTTGACCCTTCATACCCCCGCCCCCTTCCCTGAGAAATTACCTGTGACGGGCGAAAAACTTCTCTGTCAGAGCACTATTTTAGCTTTCCTATGGTATTATGTAGGCCTAGGCTACTGGTTGCTGTGATAAACATTTCGCAAGAAAAAACAATGTGAATGCTACATGAAATGTAAAAAATTCTGCACATTACTGCGTGCGACGGCCAAAAGAAATGCGAAATGCACACCCATTCTTCTGTGTTGAATTGCTCACGAAGTTCTAATCACAATGATAGCATATACATATCACCTGACAGAGCATGGTCTTAGCTTTCCGATGGTATTAAATACTAGTTGATATAATAAACGGTTCGCGAGAAAACCAATGTGAATTTAGGCTACAATTTAGGCTACATGAAATGTAATAATTTGCATTCCATCTATTACTCTCAGTGGAATCTCTCAATAGCCTACATGACAAACTATACATCAAAATAAACGACAGACCTTACCAAATACGAGGATATGAAGCATTCATTTGTACAATAAGCCATTCCCGAGTAATCCAGTTTTTAAATTGCAGCACATTTCTACTTGGTTTTGAACCTTTATTTAAACGATATACTGTAGAATTACATTGAAAACATAACCAATTGTTTCCAGATATTCCTATGTATTATGCAACCAACTTCACCTCGGTTGCATTATGCCGAAAACCATGGCTAAAGACTAATTACAGTACTCTCACGTTCTTAAAGTGACAGGCACTGAATTCGACCTACAGTGTAATGACATAAAGATAAATATAAGTCGATATGACAATCGTGTCAAATTCAAGTCAAAATAAAAATCAATATGAAATAGTTAACTTATACTGTATGTATAAATGTGTATGTATAAATATGGCTATATGAATTTCAAAATGCTTGAGATACAAACGTATTAGTGTGTTGGGGGATTATGCCTTATCATGTCTTTGATCTCCACTGGTGTGGTTAGGGGCTCCAAAATCAAATCAAGAAAGTACTACAATTCTTCACTTGATATAATTTTTAGATTGTGACATTACAATTATTATCATATATTTATCTATTTTCATTTTCATAGATAGATACCCATTATCTATGATTATGTAAGTAACTATGATTGTATTGAATGAGAGTTATCAGTCTACAACACCACTACAAATGGCACTGGGAAACCTAGGCATACTGTTATATTTATTCACCTGGTTCAACAACTGTCCATGTTATAGCCTATGTAGTATAGGCTATTGGCCCCATGTGTCTGTCAAGGGGCCTGCACTAAAAGATTGTACTGATACCTTTTGCACCCATTTTTTGTTGCCCCCCAAAGATGACAACCTGGTAACCCCTCTAAGCTATTTATATTGTTTTTCATATGTTCAGTTCACTATTTGTTGTATTTGTGTCTTTAAGGCTTTCTAAGTAGTTTGCTTTATTTTCATATGAGAATGTTCAAGACGAAGCTCAGTGTCTTGTGAGTGTATGTACACTAGCAGTGTAATTTACTGTGATGCAAGGGGGCGCTACCTACTGTAAAATCTTGCCTAGGGCGCCAAATTGGCTAGGGCCGGCCCTGGAAGCACAGAAATGTCACGCAAGTTCTCACACGGAAGCACGCACGGGAGCTATTGCCGGAAGAGACTACGGGTAGTCCGGTGCTCAAATTACAGTGAGATCAGAGATGGTAATAACTAAGTAACTGAGTGGAAATAAGTGATAGTGTATTTTACGGCCCTGATGCTGTGTATTTTCCTGGAAATTACCTCCTTGTTTTTCAGGTAATTAAACAAAAACAATAAGTAGATCCTGGACTATCATTTCAAGAACTAGCTCCATTTTAAATCATTACCATTTTATTAAACTTAAAATGAAAGCTGTTTGCATCACTATTACTTAGAAACTGCAGAGTAATTGCACTGGAAATTGCATAGAAATTACTAGTAATAAGGGGCTTCAAAATATTATTACCATGAAATTTCAAATTATAAAAATACCATAGAAAGTACCACCTTAATGCTGTTTGCATTGCTGTTACCTAGAAACTGCAGAGTAATTGCACTAGAAACTGCATGGAAATTTCTTGCAATAAGTGGTAGCAAGGGATTGTTACCATGAAATTACATAGAAATTACCATACAATTACCACCTTATTAGCGAGCCGTAATGTAAAGTGTTACCGAATAAAGCATATGATGCATCATTTATACAACCTATAGACAATGGGTCCAACATTTCGGTAACACTTTACGGTAAGGGTACATGAATCATCATGAATTCATACATGAATTCATTCATAATTTGTGCATTACCTCATGCCTTAATATTTCATGAATCAGCAGGAATTGACATGAGTTCACCATCAGGGGCGTGCAGAGACCTTTGAAGGGGCAGGGGCTCAAATTTAAAAAAGGGCACATGGAACAAAATTTTCAGAAAACTGTGTTATTTTCCTGTCTTTAGTGGGCATCTTTGCACTGCAGAATATAATATAATGTTTTATAGAACATAATGCATACGAAAGCTAGAAAATATACACACAATTTGAATGGTGTAAAAACTGGAACTTAAAGGGATATTCCGCCATTTTTGGAAATACGCTCATTTTCCACCTGCCCTCGAGCAAAACAATCAATATTTACCTTGTTCCCGTTCATCCAGCCATTCTGTAAGTCTGGCGATACAACTTTTAGCTTCAGCCTAGCATAGATCATTGAATCGGATTAGACCATTAGCTTCTCGCCGGCTAGCTTCATGTTTAAAAGTGACTAAGATTTCTGGTAATTATCCCATTTAAAACGTGTCTCCTCTCAAGTTAGAAAGTGCAATAAGACCAACTGAAAATGAAACCTGGCGTTTTTCTAGGCTGATTTGACATGGAACTACACTCTCATCTGGCGTAATAATCAAGGCAACTTGCAAACTACTGGCACTACTACTGCTTGTTGTCTATGGGGACTATTTTCAGATGCTGCGTACGATATCACTGCGCCTATGGTACGTTTGCAAGTTGCCTTGATTATTACGCCAGATGAGAGTGTAGTTCCATGTCAAATCAGCCTAGAAAAACTCCAGGTTTCATTTTCAGTTGGTCTTATTGCACTTTCTAACTTGAGAGGAGACACGTTTTAAATGGGAAAATTACCAGAAATCTTAGTCACTTTTAAACATGAAGCTAGCAGGCGACAAGCTAATGGTCTAATCCGATTTAATGATCTATGCTAGGCTGAAGCTAAAAGTTGTATCGCCAGACTCACAGAATGGCTGGATGAACAGGAACAAGGTAAATATCGATTATTTTGCTCGAGGGGAGGTGGAAAATGAGCGTATTTCCAAAAATGGCGGAATATCCCTTTAAGTTTTACATTCCCTAGCCTATAAAGCTTTAATCATCTGCCACGATCATGTATTAATACTTGCGTTGATTTGATTTTGATTTATAGATAATAAAAATTCAAAAAGCATACTATACAAATTCTTACATTTTGACTGTATCTCATCACAGCAAGCTGACAGCTCGACGTGACTTTCATGTTTGTGTAGGCCTGACTGCCCTGAAAATGGCAATTTAAGAAAGCATGTAGTCGGACTTTGGAGCTGAGCAATTTACAGAAATAGGTGGTGTGTGCCTTACAGAAATAAATCGCAATTTTTATTTAGTGATGAAAAATTGTGTTTTGACACTTTCTGTGCTCCATATTTGTGACACGAGCTGATCTGACCTGACTTGTTTGCGTGGTAGCACACATGACGTGCACACATGATGATTCTCTCTATAATAACTTTTTACTACATTGCAATGAACAAAGTAAAGGCAAAAAAGTGTTTATTTGTCAAACAAATTTGGATGCAATATGAGTCTTGAATCGGATACCATACAGGAGTTTGCTAGGATCTCAAAACCGGATTATGAACATGCCTTGCCATAGAGAAACACATGATAACGTTGGATTATGACCATAGGCTATGCCATAAAAAAACACAAAAATACGGGGTAGGTGGAGCTAAATTAAGTTATTATTTTGCTGTCACTTCATCTGTTTTATGACCTAGAATGTTGTATTCGGTATCTGTGGATAGCTCTGTGTCTCCTCTTTCATCTGACATGCGTGCCATATTTTTCTGACCGCGGATTCACGAGTAGGCTAAATCAAACGAGAGTAATGGTAGCCTATAAGCTATATGACATTATTATTTGTTTGTCACTTCGTCTGTTTGTATAACACAGAAAGATCGATGCATTTGGTATCAATGGAAAGCCCTGTTCCTCCTCTCTCATTTGATATGCGTGTCATGTCTGTGCGATGCCAGGTTCGCCAGTAATTCAAGCGAGGATGCGCGGGTGAAGGCAGAGCAATATAGACTGTAAATTATACTTTGATTTAGCTTCATGAATTCTTTCATTTTCATACTTCGTACAGACTAGTGTCTAGGCTCGTTGGAAAGCCCCGCTTCTGCGCTTTCGTGCAATATAGGTCTAATCTTGCTGTGTCGAATAATCGCAGAGCAATTTAACAGAGAAGAATGGGTGTGTTTTTTGACGCACTTTGCGTCGGTCGGGCTCATAGGGTTAACACAGAAAATTTCACAAACTATTAATGAGACATTTTAGTGAATATTCACGTTAGAACTAGCGGAAGTACAGATTTTAAAAAGTAAAAAACGGGTCCTGTCAAAAGGGCACTTGGACATCAAAGGGGAAAAAGGGCAGGTGCTAGAGCCCCTGTAGCCCCCCTTCTCTGCACGTGCCTGTTCACCATATACAGTATCATTCATGACCTCATACATGAACAACACATCAACTAAAGCATTAAGTATGGTGGCTACATCATTATGAACTATGGTTTATTAAGCATGATCATCATGATTGAGAAAGTGTGTTTAGAGAGTTTGTACAAATTTAGCCCAACAGTCATAGTAACTAATGCTTAGTTAATCTCCTAATAATTCAGGAAGGCTTACATGCATGAATTCATTATGATTCATGTACAGAAAAATAAATAATCATGATCATGCTTAATAAACCATAGTTCATAATGATGTAGCCACCATACTTAATGCTTTAGTTGATGTGTTGTTCATGCATAGGTCATGAATGACATATGGTGAACTCATGTCAATTCCTGATGATTCATGAGATATTAATCCATTAAGTAATGCATAAATCATGAATTAATTCATGTATGAATTCATGATGATTCATGTACCCTTACCGCAAAGTGTTACCAATATTTCCAAAAGCAAGATGTACCTTGTGTCACTCTTAGAAACATCCACTATGGAGACAATAACCACATTCTTAGACCCTGTCAGTCTGCACATGAATCTATACATAACATTTCTTAAAACAGCATTAAAAGTGGGCACATTGTTAGATACAAACATTTCACTGGCACTACTCCACCTAGGAATTTTAAGCACAATTCTCAGTGCATCACTATAAGCCACTTTAAGTTTTTTCATTTTCGACTCGCTAAAATTACACCACGGGTGGGCAGTATACAGTGGAGCGCAATAGGTTTTAAAGAGTGAGATTTTCACATCAGTAGTGCACATGTGAAATTTGCGTGCCAGCATGTTTGCCTGCCCATACAGTTTTCCACACTGACGCTGCACATCATCATCATCACAGAGGTCATCTCTTATCACATGTCCCATATATTTAACTTTCTTTACAACCTTTAGTGTTTCCCCTGCCAATGAGAAAGAAGGATAGACACACTTCATGTCCTTCTTGGTGCCGGCGATCAATACCATACTCTTCATTGAGTTAAATTTGATATCAAACATTACTCCATATTGAGAACATAGTCTAAGAAGTTGCTGCAGGCCAGCACTGGAGGGGGACAAAACCACCAAATCATCAGCATAGAGTAAATGATTAATGAGACTATCCCCCACCAAGCAGCCAGTTCTACAGCCCTGTAGTTCCTTGGATAAATTGTCCATGTACAGATTAAATAGCAGCAGAGACAAAATTCCGCCCTGCCACACTCCATTGGAGACACAGAAGGGTGTTGACAAACTCCTCCCCCACCTAACTTGCATAGTTTGATGAGAGTACCAAAACTGCAGTATCCTGATTAGGTAAGCTGGAACACCACGCTCATGCAGTTTACCAAACAGTTTTCCATGATTGATACGATCAAAAGCCTTTGAGGCATCCAGGAAACACATTAAGACTGTGCTGCTGCGTGATCTGTACCTATGGACAATTTCTTTAAGTGCATAAATACACAGGTCAGTTCCATGCTTGTTCTAAAAACCAAACTGATTATCTGTTGACGCTATGTATTCTGCAAGCCTATCCATAAGGATCCGTTATAGTACCTTGGATAGTATACTTGCAAGTGCAATAGGTCTATAGTTATATACTAGTTAATTTACCAGTCTTATTTTTAACTACAGGTACCAGCAATACAGATAACATGGATCCAGGAAGTATGTCATGCTTCATTAACCAAGAAAAGATAGATAGATAGATAGATAGATAGATAGATATACTTAATCATCCAAAAGGGGAATTCTGTTGTTTCAGCAGCCTTACAAACACATAAACAATCAACCATCACATACACATGGTTTCCACCACAAGACATAGCCAGAAGTAGTTGTCAAAGGCATAGAAGATAAAAGATAAAAGAATGGAAAACAGAAACAAGACTTTCCTAACAAGATAAAGTTAAAGTTAAAGTGCAATTGCATGACGACTAAAAACCAATTTCCTTAAAAGATTAATCTTCTCTCTCTGCTCATGGGGGAGTCATTATAAAGTGCTATTGCAGTGGGTAGGAAAGTCCTTCTATATCTGTCCTTACTACAATTGAGTTGGCAAAATCTCCCACTGAAGACGCTTTGTTGCTTTACGAGTGTTCTGTGTAGGGGATGTGATGTATTGTCCATAATTTGTATCAGTTTCTGTAACATCCTCCTCTCCACCACCACTTCCAGTGGCTCCAGAGTAGACCCCAGCACAGAGCCAGCCCTTCTAATCAGCTTGTTCAGTCTGTTAGAATCACTGGCCCTGATGCTACTACCCCAGCAGACGATGGCAAAGAAGATTGCACTAGCCACCACAGACTGATAAAACATCTCCAGCATCTTGGTACACACATTAAAAGACCTAAGCTTCCTTAAGAAATAGAGCCTGCTCTGGCCCCTCTTGAAGGCAGCCTCGGTGTTATGCTTCCAGTCCAGTTTATTGTCTATGTGAACCCCCAGATACTTGTAGCTCTCCACCACTTCCACCTCCTCCCCCAGTATGGAAATTGTGTTAAGTATGAGGTGTTTGTCAAGTTGGTAGTGCAAATAAGTCCAACAGTGCAGCAGTGCAAGATTCTAAATTCTAGTGACCAGCAATAGTACGGTACAAAAATGTAAGCATAATATAACAGTACTAGTATAAATATATGGACAATTAAGATAAACATAACATAGTAATATAAGAATTATAGCAGCAGTGCAAGTAGAAGTTAGATATGGGTGCAGACATTAGTCATTTGTCAAATATATGGACAAAATAAGAGAGGGTAGACATGTAAGCCATGCCATAGACCTCTGAAGTTCGCCTACAAATAGGATCCAAAGCTGCCATCTTTGCCCATATAAGGAGATCCGGGAGTTAATTGAAGCTAACTGCCTATAGCAAGTTGCATGGTAAGTTAGTTCTGGGGTAGCAAAGTTCAAAGTGTGCCGTCTTCACCTACCGAAGATCACAGTATCCACTAGACGGCAGTGGACAAAACTATGTAGTGAAAAACGTCTGCATTTTCAATGTCATCATCCCCGCGAGAGTTTAACAGGTGCGATAATTGAAAATCCCCATGTTATTTTTCCATAGAAAAAATCTCAAGATACCGGATCTCCTTATTTGGGCAAAGATGGTGGCTTTTTTGTAGGCGAACTTCAGAGGTCTATATACGTGTATAAGAGGGTGGAGGTGCAAGGGCCCAACCCATCTGTTTAGGGTCAGTTACAGTACAGTAAGGTCATTATTTTCAAAAAGTCCAGGATAGGGAATAAATTGTCCAAAGGGATTAGGAATTGTCTTAAGGAAGAATTGGGTTACTAGGATGCGTGGGCCAGGTATCCGGGCAAGGGGACAGCAACAGGCGATGGTAGGGCAGTCATGGGGATGGGACTTCAAGTGTGATGAGGTGAGGTATTAGGGAGCAAAGAGAGAAATAGAGTGGGTTAGTATTACTACAAGTCATGATGGTCAGTGTTAAAGGGAAACTATGCAGGTTTGGCAATTTCATCGCCGATTTCACTTTCGCTTTTCGTTTTCGCTCGTTTTATGCTTGCAGATTTCTCTGCAGAGCTTCCCCTACAGCTTTAGCATGTATATTTTACAACATTCCTCAATCGGTCAGTCTGCCTTTTCATGAGCAGATTCTGTTCAAATATACACACCTATGGCTACTGAAAAATTTAAGGTATATCAAATGTCATTTTGGTGTATTCAAATGCATCGTTGTTTTATAATTTCCGAACGAAAGGGCTGGTAGCCTAAGGTGCTTTTACCATATAATGTAGGCTATAAAATCATCTACCTTGTCTGATTTGTGGAACTATTACCTACAACCCTTTGGAGGTGAATAAAGAATGTAATTGGGGAAGTTGATGTGAGCGATTGTATGGAGACTAGAGCTCATAGTGCTGTAGACGCCAGGCTGGCATTTCATTTAGCCTGGCTCGCTCTCGCGCATCTGAATTCTCGCTCGTGCATGAATATGCGTCCATGGAGGGAGGGACTTGAGGTTGTATATGTTCAAAATCTGCCGGCCGTTTTGCGAATTCCGTACCCAACAGGTATTATTTCAGCCGGCGTATATAGCATTTCAATAGTCTATCCTAGAAGTGACAAAAGCGTGAATCAATTTTATAGGCGTCTGATAAGGATAGGAATTTTGTTTGTCAGTTTGGCAGTTTGTCAGTTTGTTTTTTTTATGATAGTAACCTCTGAAGAATGCATAATTGTCTACACCAATGACTGTAGGCCTATATATACTGTAGATATATAAAGCAGGAATGTCCAACCATTCAGAGGTCCACAGATGGTCAGTAGTTCACTTCCCAGTATGATGAATGCTTCACAACTCGTATAGTAAAGTGATATTTGAAGTAGACTTTCATGTAAATATTCATGAGATGTTTACAAACGCTGGAGAGGATTCATAATACCCTATGGATTACTAGATTGTTGGACTTTTATTTTGACAAGTTTTCGTTGTTTTGTCTTCCACATTCATGAAAGTGTTAGTGTGAATGTTGAGTCATGTTTCATGAATCAGTAATGAATGCTTCATGTGCAGTTCATGACAGCTGTTATGAATGTGTTATGAATGAACCCGTCAAGTAAAGTGTTACCGAATTTCCTTATCTATGAAATGTTCTTTAAATGGTAAAATGAAGTTTTGGTGATTTGTTTGATGTGATCATTTAGTGAAAGATTCTTGATCAATTATAATACATCAAGTCTGCCTTACATCAACTTTTTTTCAGTCACATAAAGTTAAAGAAAGCATCTGTAAATGAGTTTCTTCAACGCCGCAGTATCTGTGATTTTTTTTTTTAAAGAATAGGTGACCATCTCTTAACAAGTTAAGTCTAGAGCACTACTAACTAATCAACCCATATACTTCATTGACTTGATTTGACTTTAAACTTGACTGCTCCCTACTCTGAATGAATTAGGAAATTGGTCGACCGGACAACATTTGTGACCGGTGAAAAATTAGTTTATCTTACAGTTGCATTGAACTCGGGCTTGTCCAAGGATTCCACATGACCTGATTTTTGAAAATCGGGAGAACAGGTCAAAAGTTACACAAGGTTACACGTGAACATACGTCCAACTTTGACCTGTTGGTGGCGCTAGAGCATTCCTGGTGTCGACATGAAACTTGATCCAAACAAATTAGTCTCCAATCAGTGTGCCAAGTTTCACAACTTTTTTACCAGACAGTTCTATGGGCTGCCATAGACTCCCATGGCGGAAGAACAATAGGGAAGAAAACATAGAAATACTATGGGTGTCTACGCAGCCCCCAATTATTCATTCCATGTCATAAAGAATGATTTATTGGTATCATACAGGATTATAGACAATAATACTGTAAAAACACAAATATATTTATTTGCTCTTATTGCTCGTTAAGAGAGAAAGTTTATTTAGTGACGTAAGGTGACACTCCCGGAACTATCCTGTTTTGCTCCATAGTAACATTACGTTGCTCTATTTTGTTATTACAGTAATCAAGGATTTTCGGTCAGAGCACATCCTCAACCGTAGTTACAGCAGTCCATCAAACTGCTCTCATCTTTGTGTGTCCATGCACTTCATGGACACTGGTGTCCCTCACGCATCCACCAACTGCAGTTCTCCAATCCCAGAGTGGCCCTTGCATTAGTGCTTCACCCATCTCTGGGGTCCCTCACACAGGGGTCATGACCTCACAACAAGTCATCCCACTTCTGACACCATATTTAATGAAGAGCGAGAGCAGTCACCCCACCCAGCCTCAAATCTGGGTACCTGGGTATTTAATCTTGACTGCAACGGCAAAAAGCCAGGATCATTGGCTCACAGAGCTCGTAGTCAATAGTGACAGCAGTCTGTTACCATATGTATGTATTTATTTAAGAAGTTAACTAAGAAAGTACATACAATAGTGTTGAATCCTACTGTGGACGTACTTACATGTACAGGTTAGAGGGATCTCCACCTTGAACGTTGTTGTGTTGATCCACTGACCAGTCACTTTTCTCAGACTCATGGGTAGATAGAGGGGAGGCTCCTCGCTCCAGTTCAAGCCTTAAATTATGAAACAAAATCTAAATAAGACTGCCCTATCCAGTATTCACGCACAGACATGTCACTTTTGAGTGAGCTCACCTTGGACTGAGTGCCACACTGCCTTGGAAGTTTTCAGGATGATCCATTGACCATTCACTCTTAACAGAGACATGGCTGGATGCTGGGGATGCTTTTCCGTCTGGTTTGTTTCTAAGGGAAAAATACAGTTAATTGGTCATATTCCAGAGATTGATATGGCAGTTATTCTGTATTTTATATTAAAAAAAAACATGGCATAGATATTTGATACAGGCCTATTCATCATTCGTATATTATGTTAAAAATGCTTGAATGAGCTCACTTGTGTGCAAGACTCTGTTGGAAGTGTCCTGGTTGGTCCATTGACATATCACTAGAGACAGGGGATCCTGTTTCTTCTTGTTTAATTCTGAAGATTTTTTAAGATAATAATCTGTTTTTATATTTGAGCAGTTGCTGTTTCTCCATAAAATAACATCCCTTATATTCTGTCACTGCACTCTTTGTGCTGGCAATGCATATACTGTATGCTCACCTAGGTCTGAGTGTACCGCTCCTTTGGGAGTTGTCTGGTTGATCCATTTGCCAGCCACTTATCATAGACATGTCACTGGAGGCAGGAGATGCTCTTTCCTCTAATACTGTTTTAAAAAAAGGACCAACATTGGTCAATAGGTAAGACTTTTCTTTGCAAGCATGCTTACATAATGCAGTATTACCAACATACTAGTATGTTGCTGTCATACTATAGATTTCAAATAATTATTTTATCAAGCTGAGGCACGGACAAATTAGTGTAATGGCACTTTGTATCATGGACAGGAATGATAGCAGTGAAATGGAAATTGCCTATATAGGCCAACTGACTCTTCATTCCTCAGAAAAACGTAGGTTAAGGGCATGCTCTTCATTTTCATTCAACTGTCAAAGAAGAACATACATGTTATTTCTATGCACTGGCAAATGGGTTCATGTTAAGGAGAATGTTCCTTATTACAAATAAGTCAATTCAATAAGTGTTTGCTCAAATGCTCTTTAAGTTCATGTTCAAACAAGATATAATTTATATAGGTATAACACTCAAAAATGTTTTTTTATTATTATTTCTAAATACATTGTATATTTTAAAAATGGCATCAGACCTCTTCAAACAATAAACTGTGGCATGTAGAAGAGGTAAACTAAACTAAGCACTAGACATTTTTATTGAATAACATTTAAATAATTTGGATCAGAATATTTGAAAACCTGTATAACCTGGACTTATTTAAACACTGAATATACATGCATTGTATGTACTAATATACAACATATATGATATTAATATGATATTGAAATATAAGGTACTGATATAAGATTAAATATTATGCGAGGACTTGAAGGAAGGTCGAGATCTCATGTCACACAATCGCCTTATGGACTTTCCTTCGAGAAGAGCTGGTAAAGGGAGAGTTGGTACTGTAAGTGTTCTTAACAGTCTTCTGTAATAAACTCTGGGTTTGTACGCTATTGGTGCTTTGTTTTATGTGTAGAGAGATGTGTAGTTTAGTGCTGTTTTGAACAATTTTATTGGTTAAAAAAGGCTGTTTGAGAAGTGTTTAGTCCACTGTTTGCAATTTGGGGCTATAACGTACACCGGTGCAAGCTCTGTAGCTTGATAAACAACAACAACGAATACTCTCTACGGCTTTGATGTGTTTCCATGCAGGAAAAAGAGGTCAATTTCCGCCAGAGTTACACTTTAAAGACGGGAGACTTGTGTTGCTAGCGTTCAAATTAAATATTTGTAATAACTTGGTGCACATTAATTTTACATGGTCAATTATCATAGTCGTGGTAGTCAATTAGATCACAAACATGTGTGAAAATTATCATATAATCAATTATTGTATCACATACAGTATTGACATTAAAAAAAGAATAGGCCTAGTCTGCAGCCAACTACAACACAGAGTTATGTGTAGGCTATGTGATTCTCTTTCCAGCATCTTTGGTCTTGTGTATAATTTGTTATTTTGTAAATGTGCTTGATAGGTCTTTGTGTCACGGGTATGCTCATGCTGGCGACTACGCTAAATGAATGTAGCCCAAAACGAACTGCATTACACACAAATTAGTGTAACGTTTAGTAATTGTTTTGAAATCGAAAGTGGAATGAACGCACTCTATCGATGTAGCCGTACCGTACCTTACATGTTAAAAACGGATAGGCTACCTATACATAATCTTTACAGCCCGAACAGACACATATATTATATTATGTATTACAAAGCGCAAGACTAAACGCGCGCGCGCACACATACGCATACACGCACAGTGAAAAGTACACTTCACAAAATCTGTTGTTAATAGTTGCAAGCTAAATGCTGCAATTTATTTCAAACTTTCAGTTAATTTAAACACCCGAAGTCTATCTACAGTGAATGTGGTTGCAAGATTCTATGCAAAATATTGGTATAGCCTATATATATAATATAAGTCTTGGCTTCAAACCCTAAGATAATAACATGGAAAGCTTATAGCCCCAAATTATCTCAACACTTTTGAATCAGAATTAAGGTACAAAATCTATATTTCACTGTTTACATACAGTACCTCATGAAGTATTAGGGAAGTTTAATTAGGGAAGTGTTATATCCTTTGCCTTACTGACGAATGTTTTGCTCTCCAATTTTCTCTTCCTACTTCCTGTAGACATTGGGGTGGAGACTATTGTTAGTGCCAAGGGTGTCATATTATTGTTAAAGGTAAAGGCATCTGTTATAGCAAAATACATTCATGTTAAAGGTTGTAGGCTACATATAAAAAATATTAGCATAAATAAAGTAAGTATTTTTGATCAAGTGGCAGGTAATCCACTGTGTTGTGCAGTTGATACAAATTGTTTTGAGAAATGTTGTGCAAATGTTTATGATGATTCAAGAGATACACAAGCGTGACTGAAACTGTAATAGGATCTTCAGGTTATCATTGCATTCCATCCCCTTTTACATGGACAATGTTTAGGTTCCATAACTAAAACCTGTCAAATAACTTGGTTCAGTTATATTGCTTTCATAGTCCTTTTGCTCTTGATCGTTTACACTCTCCAAAATGCCTTATCTTGGAGGCCATGATGAGCATTCATATTCCCATTCATAGTCCCTAGTTTCTGAAAAAAAAAAAAAAAAACATGCAAAGTGATATTGAGGGTCTCAAAACTATTTTATTAGAATACACCTGCCATCAGTCAGTATTTTTTTCTATAAATATAATCCTTTGCTATGTACAGTAGCATTTGTAAATGTGAAGTCTCCAAAAGAAATGGCCATGACAACAATACAATTTATAGAAGACTGTTAAGAACCAGAAGTGTCATCCAGTAACTGAAGCCCTCTAGTCTGGTTTTCACCATACTAAACTCAATCTTTTAAGATTGAACATTAGTCTGGCGAGGCTGCACTTTGTTTCTACTGCACTACGGTGGTTAAGTTTCGTTTTCGGCGCGTCACCGGCCAATAGCGTGCCAGGACTAGAGTATGGCCGTTTCTGATTGGAGCCAAAGATTCTGGCACTAAACAGTGAAAATAGATCTGCTGGTATCCAGCCTGAGCTGCCGGGCAAAATTCAAATTCCCCGGAAGTTCAGGCAGGGTTCACCCAGCCTAGAAGCCCTCTTGACCCAAAGCAAAACTCAACAGTCAAATGATTGTGGGTTATTAGGGATGCTTTCTGAATCTCTCCACCCATATCTCATTCACTTCCCATCCTCTGAGATGGTGAATTGACAGTGAGCTGTATTGGAGTCCAGATTAGCATTAGCTGAAGATATAATGATGAGAGAGCAAGCAACACAATAGCTGTGTCTGAAACACACACACATACACACACACACACACACACACACACACACACACACACACACACACACACACACGCACGCACACACTCATTTGTGGGAGTTGCAATGTGAACAGAACACTGTCAGTGCAGTGTGTGTGTGTGTGTGTGTGTGTGTCTGTGAGTGAGA
>NW_026910969.1:0-69593 GCF_963854185.1 Sardina pilchardus
CAAGACTCCTCCCCTCCTCCATTTTCCAGTATCGATGATCGTGATTGATGAGTGATGTCCATGTTGTGAATATTTATGTGTTCAATAGGTGAAGGTAAGTAATTGTTTATGTTATGTTTGTGTGTGAGTGAGTGGAACAAGCCAAAAGTACACAGGCGGGAGGAGAACAGGCCGGGTAGGGGTTTATAAATGTATTCCTGACCGTTGCGTGGGCCTCGCCTGAGGGCGAAATGAATAGGGGTCGTGGTTGGGGTTAGGTTTAGGGCTGGGGTAAGGTCAGGGGATGTGGTATGGGGTTAGGTTTAGGAATTGGGGTTAGGTTAGGATGTTCGCCCCCATTAAAGAACCCAGCCCAGTCAGGAGAAATGGCACGGTCCATCCCTTCCTGCGCACCTAGGGTTAGGTTAGGGGAAAATGCTCCAGCTACTACAAGTAGCTGGAATGCGCTGGCACACAAATCTGAGAACAGCCTCGAAGTAAGTGTATGTTTACTGACTCTAATCTGAATACTCTGTCACTCTCCTTTTGCAGGTGCCCGAAGGGGCAAATCTCCAAGTGGATCTCAGACAAAGGAGGTGAGTGTCTGGGTTTATACTGTGATTTAATAGCCCCGGGAAAAGGTTAAGGTTAGGGAAAGGTATGGGTATGGGTTTGGTGTTAGAAACCCATGTGGGGTTAGGATAAGGGTTAAGGTTAGGGAAAGGGTTAAGGTTAGGTTTGGGAATAGGTATGGGTAAGTAACCCAAGGTTTGGGGTTGGGGTAAAGGTTAAGGTTAGGGTAAGGGTTAGATAAACCACAGTATAATGTTAGTCCTCAGACATCCCCTGATGCTGGTGACATCGGATATAAGGTAAGTATATGATTTTTAACTAAAAATTAGTTCTCCTGTATGTATATTAAAATGTTTTTTTCTCTTTTATACAGGTGACCATCCTAGATCTCTCCTGCGTCTGCAATCCTGTATGTATCATATATGCAACCCTCTTGCAGGAGAGACCTATTCAGGCCACCTGTATGTTCCTGTATGAATCCTCTCTTTTTTCTATAGCTTGTGGTTGAGACCATTAGGATGAATTGTATCCAATTTCTTAATCCAATGTCTCTCCCTAGCTAGTCTCTGGCCTTCAGACCAATGCGACCCTGCCTCCAACCCCATGATAGACACATTGTCACTACCATGCAGTCTGAAGTGTTCATAGAGGTGGGTTGCTTTCACAGTATTATTGATTGAATATACATGCTGTTTTAACCTTTCTAATAGGCTATTTTTGGTTTGACCAATATATAACCTATTGCATGTCTTACATTCAATACAATAAACCAGATTTACTGTCCTCATCTCCAGACCATCAGAGACCGGTGCACCCAGGTGAGTAGCTCGATTCAAAATAAATTTAACTGTTTTAAAATGTTGACTGTATTTGTCTCTTTTAGATGCTCTGCCCAAAGAAGCATTGACCAAAACATCTTTGAGGTTTTTATTCCTCCGGAAAGCTGAAATGATTTTAAAATCTTGTAGCGGAACACATGAATCCTGCAACCTATGAAAATGAGTCTTAATCTTAGAGTTCAGGGCCTGGGAAGTGGGAGAGAAGACTGACACAAAAGGGACCAGATTTTTCTCTCTGACTGTGCCGTTCTCTCTTCTAGGGTTAAACTCGTTTCCACAAAGTCGTTGGGTCTCGACTTTAATGTCCCTAAGGAAGGTTCTGCTGTATCCCCTCAATTTGAGGGCTCGGAACAGGGTCTTGGTCGCCGACTCGACGTCCTCAGGCGCAGTGCATATCCTGTTGAAGCGAATCAACTGGGACTTGACGATACCCCTGAAGGTATGGCGTGGATGGTAACTGGATTTATGCAACAACGCCTGAGTGTCGGTCGGCTTGCAGTAGACCCTGGTTCCAAGTGTCTTCTCCCCATTCCCATTTGCAATAAAATACACCTCTGTGTCCAAGAACTCTATTTTCTCCGGTTGCAGGTTATATTTCACTGTAATGGAGGTATGATGCTGGTTGAGCACCTCAATGAACTCCAAAAACTCACCCTCAGTATGGCTCCAAAGGCCAAAAATATCATCCAGGTACCGTATATAAAAGGATGGTAATTTGTTGCATTTGGGGAAGACAGTTCGCTCCCAGTCCGCCATATAAATATTAGCGTAGGCGGGAGCAAACTTCTTCCCCATTGCCGTACCGTGTACCTGGAGGTAAACCTTTGAGTTAAACTCAAAGTCGTTTTTCGTCAGGCTGAGTTCAAGCAGCTCAAGGAGGGCCTCATCTGGTCTCGAGTGGTCAGGAAACCTCTGTAAGACATCTCTGACTGCCTTGAGACCCAACTGAGTTTCGATGTTTGTATACAGAGAATCAATATCCACAGAGAAGTAAGTAAGTAAGTAAGTATTTTCTTTTTTGCAGGTATGGTGAGTATTTCTTTTTTGCAGGTACAGTGTCTTTCCTCGATTTTCTCCATGTAACTGATTAGCCAATCTACAAATCCTGGATTAGAACAGGACGAGCTAGCTCAATTTTAGCTTTGAAAATATCCATCCCTGGATTAGAACAGGTAGGAGTAGCTTAGTTAGCTTTCTTAGCTTTTTTAGCCTTTTTAGATAGCTCTTTTAGCTTATTAATTTTTAAACTCTATCAATTTTGGCAGTTTCGCCAAAAGACAAGCCCATCGCGACGTTTCGATTCCTTTTGAATCTTCCTCAGGCCAGGCTTGTTTGTAACTGAATTAAACTCTATAGAACGGTCCGCGTCCCCGATTCGGGAGGCCCCATCATTCTTTTTTTCTGCACTGTCCATTATTTTCCTGCACTGTCAATCAACCCTGCCATACTCACCGGTGGAAAATGCCACAATGAGGGAGAGGCAGTGGATTTTTTCCTTTTATATCCCCTCTCGGGCTCCTCCCCTCTGTGGTGTCAAGGTAAGTGTTTTTTATATTTTTTTATCCTTTTTTAGGTTTTTTGAGACCCCAAAGAAAGCGTGAAACATTGACCACCCCATGAGGCACTGGCTGGTTAGGTTTGGGAAAAGGCCCACGCCCCAACCGAGGTTGGGGCCCAGGTTGTGCACTGTCCATCGCTGGAATGGCCCTAGTTCACTGACCTTTCCTTGGGATCTCGTGGGAGGGTTATGGTTAGGGTAAGTGCCTGTTTAGGCTTTAGAAAATCCATTATTATGGTTTAATGTAGCAGGCCCAACTGAGCCTGCTGGAAAAATTCCCCATGTCTTAGGGTTTAGCTAGATTTAGCTTTGAAAAAATTCCCCATGTCTTAGGGCTTAGCATGTTTAGCTAGATTTAGCTTTTTTTTGCTCGAGTCAGCATTGTTTAGCTAGAGTTAGCATTTTGTGTTTTGTTCAGCTGTTTTGCTTTTACTAACATTTTTTTGTGTTTTTTCTCCCTGACAGGTATGGTAAGTATTTTCTTTTTTGCAGGTATGGTGAGTATTTCTTTTTTGCAGGTACAGTGTCTTTCCTCGATTTTCTCCATGTAACTGATTAGCCAATCTACAAATCCTGGATTAGAACAGGACGAGCTAGCTCAATTTTAGCTTTGAAAATATCCATCCCTGGATTAGAACAGGTAGGAGTAGCTTAGTTAGCTTTCTTAGCTTTTTTAGCCTTTTTAGATAGCTCTTTTAGCTTATTAATTTTTAAACTCTATCAATTTTGGCAGTTTCGCCAAAAGACAAGCCCATCGCGACGTTTCGATTCCTTTTGAATCTTCCTCAGGCCAGGCTTGTTTGTAACTGAATTAAACTCTATAGAACGGTCCGCGTCCCCGATTCGGGAGGCCCCATCATTCTTTTTTTCTGCACTGTCCATTATTTTCCTGCACTGTCAATCAACCCTGCCATACTCACCGGTGGAAAATGCCACAATGAGGGAGAGGCAGTGGATTTTTTCCTTTTATATCCCCTCTCGGGCTCCTCCCCTCTGTGGTGTCAAGGTAAGTGTTTTTTTATATATTTTTAATCCTTTTTTAGGTTTTTTGAGACCCCAAAGAAAGCGTGAAACATTGACCACCCCATGAGGCACTGGCTGGTTAGGTTTGGGAAAAGGCCCACGCCCCAACCGAGGTTGGGGCCCAGGTTGTGCACTGTCCATCGCTGGAATGGCCCTAGTTCACTGACCTTTCCTTGGGATCTCGTGGGAGGGTTATGGTTAGGGTAAGTGCCTGTTTAGGCTTTAGAAAATCCATTATTATGGTTTAATGTAGCAGGCCCAACTGAGCCTGCTGGAAAAATTCCCCATGTCTTAGGGTTTAGCTAGATTTAGCTTTGAAAAAATTCCCCATGTCTTAGGGCTTAGCATGTTTAGCTAGATTTAGCTTTTTTTTGCTCGAGTCAGCATTGTTTAGCTAGAGTTAGCATTTTGTGTTTTGTTCAGCTGTTTTGCTTTTACTAACATTTTTTTGTGTTTTTTCTCCCTGACAGGTATGGTAAGTATTTTCTTTTTTGCAGGTATGGTGAGTATTTCTTTTTTGCAGGTACAGTGTCTTTCCTCGATTTTCTCCATGTAACTGATTAGCCAATCTACAAATCCTGGATTAGAACAGGACGAGCTAGCTCAATTTTAGCTTTGAAAATATCCATCCCTGGATTAGAACAGGTAGGAGTAGCTTAGTTAGCTTTCTTAGCTTTTTTAGCCTTTTTAGATAGCTCTTTTAGCTTATTAATTTTTAAACTCTATCAATTTTGGCAGTTTCGCCAAAAGACAAGCCCATCGCGACGTTTCGATTCCTTTTGAATCTTCCTCAGGCCAGGCTTGTTTGTAACTGAATTAAACTCTATAGAACGGTCCGCGTCCCCGATTCGGGAGGCCCCATCATTCTTTTTTTCTGCACTGTCCATTATTTTCCTGCACTGTCAATCAACCCTGCCATACTCACCGGTGGAAAATGCCACAATGAGGGAGAGGCAGTGGATTTTTTCCTTTTATATCCCCTCTCGGGCTCCTCCCCTCTGTGGTGTCAAGGTAAGTGTTTTTTATATTTTTTTATCCTTTTTTAGGTTTTTTGAGACCCCAAAGAAAGCGTGAAACATTGACCACCCCATGAGGCACTGGCTGGTTAGGTTTGGGAAAAGGCCCACGCCCCAACCGAGGTTGGGGCCCAGGTTGTGCACTGTCCATCGCTGGAATGGCCCTAGTTCACTGACCTTTCCTTGGGATCTCGTGGGAGGGTTATGGTTAGGGTAAGTGCCTGTTTAGGCTTTAGAAAATCCATTATTATGGTTTAATGTAGCAGGCCCAACTGAGCCTGCTGGAAAAATTCCCCATGTCTTAGGGTTTAGCTAGATTTAGCTTTGAAAAAATTCCCCATGTCTTAGGGCTTAGCATGTTTAGCTAGATTTAGCTTTTTTTTGCTCGAGTCAGCATTGTTTAGCTAGAGTTAGCATTTTGTGTTTTGTTCAGCTGTTTTGCTTTTACTAACATTTTTTTGTGTTTTTTCTCCCTGACAGGTATGGTAAGTATTTTCTTTTTTGCAGGTATGGTGAGTATTTCTTTTTTGCAGGTACAGTGTCTTTCCTCGATTTTCTCCATGTAACTGATTAGCCAATCTACAAATCCTGGATTAGAACAGGACGAGCTAGCTCAATTTTAGCTTTGAAAATATCCATCCCTGGATTAGAACAGGTAGGAGTAGCTTAGTTAGCTTTCTTAGCTTTTTTAGCCTTTTTAGATAGCTCTTTTAGCTTATTAATTTTTAAACTCTATCAATTTTGGCAGTTTCGCCAAAAGACAAGCCCATCGCGACGTTTCGATTCCTTTTGAATCTTCCTCAGGCCAGGCTTGTTTGTAACTGAATTAAACTCTATAGAACGGTCCGCGTCCCCGATTCGGGAGGCCCCATCATTCTTTTTTTCTGCACTGTCCATTATTTTCCTGCACTGTCAATCAACCCTGCCATACTCACCGGTGGAAAATGCCACAATGAGGGAGAGGCAGTGGATTTTTTCCTTTTATATCCCCTCTCGGGCTCCTCCCCTCTGTGGTGTCAAGGTAAGTGTTTTTTATATTTTTTTATCCTTTTTTAGGTTTTTTGAGACCCCAAAGAAAGCGTGAAACATTGACCACCCCATGAGGCACTGGCTGGTTAGGTTTGGGAAAAGGCCCACGCCCCAACCGAGGTTGGGGCCCAGGTTGTGCACTGTCCATCGCTGGAATGGCCCTAGTTCACTGACCTTTCCTTGGGATCTCGTGGGAGGGTTATGGTTAGGGTAAGTGCCTGTTTAGGCTTTAGAAAATCCATTATTATGGTTTAATGTAGCAGGCCCAACTGAGCCTGCTGGAAAAATTCCCCATGTCTTAGGGTTTAGCTAGATTTAGCTTTGAAAAAATTCCCCATGTCTTAGGGCTTAGCATGTTTAGCTAGATTTAGCTTTTTTTTGCTCGAGTCAGCATTGTTTAGCTAGAGTTAGCATTTTGTGTTTTGTTCAGCTGTTTTGCTTTTACTAACATTTTTTTGTGTTTTTTCTCCCTGACAGGTATGGTAAGTATTTTCTTTTTTGCAGGTATGGTGAGTATTTCTTTTTTGCAGGTACAGTGTCTTTCCTCGATTTTCTCCATGTAACTGATTAGCCAATCTACAAATCCTGGATTAGAACAGGACGAGCTAGCTCAATTTTAGCTTTGAAAATATCCATCCCTGGATTAGAACAGGTAGGAGTAGCTTAGTTAGCTTTCTTAGCTTTTTTAGCCTTTTTAGATAGCTCTTTTAGCTTATTAATTTTTAAACTCTATCAATTTTGGCAGTTTCGCCAAAAGACAAGCCCATCGCGACGTTTCGATTCCTTTTGAATCTTCCTCAGGCCAGGCTTGTTTGTAACTGAATTAAACTCTATAGAACGGTCCGCGTCCCCGATTCGGGAGGCCCCATCATTCTTTTTTTCTGCACTGTCCATTATTTTCCTGCACTGTCAATCAACCCTGCCATACTCACCGGTGGAAAATGCCACAATGAGGGAGAGGCAGTGGATTTTTTCCTTTTATATCCCCTCTCGGGCTCCTCCCCTCTGTGGTGTCAAGGTAAGTGTTTTTTATATTTTTTTATCCTTTTTTAGGTTTTTTGAGACCCCAAAGAAAGCGTGAAACATTGACCACCCCATGAGGCACTGGCTGGTTAGGTTTGGGAAAAGGCCCACGCCCCAACCGAGGTTGGGGCCCAGGTTGTGCACTGTCCATCGCTGGAATGGCCCTAGTTCACTGACCTTTCCTTGGGATCTCGTGGGAGGGTTATGGTTAGGGTAAGTGCCTGTTTAGGCTTTAGAAAATCCATTATTATGGTTTAATGTAGCAGGCCCAACTGAGCCTGCTGGAAAAATTCCCCATGTCTTAGGGTTTAGCTAGATTTAGCTTTGAAAAAATTCCCCATGTCTTAGGGCTTAGCATGTTTAGCTAGATTTAGCTTTTTTTTGCTCGAGTCAGCATTGTTTAGCTAGAGTTAGCATTTTGTGTTTTGTTCAGCTGTTTTGCTTTTACTAACATTTTTTTGTGTTTTTTCTCCCTGACAGGTATGGTAAGTATTTTCTTTTTTGCAGGTATGGTGAGTATTTCTTTTTTGCAGGTACAGTGTCTTTCCTCGATTTTCTCCATGTAACTGATTAGCCAATCTACAAATCCTGGATTAGAACAGGACGAGCTAGCTCAATTTTAGCTTTGAAAATATCCATCCCTGGATTAGAACAGGTAGGAGTAGCTTAGTTAGCTTTCTTAGCTTTTTTAGCCTTTTTAGATAGCTCTTTTAGCTTATTAATTTTTAAACTCTATCAATTTTGGCAGTTTCGCCAAAAGACAAGCCCATCGCGACGTTTCGATTCCTTTTGAATCTTCCTCAGGCCAGGCTTGTTTGTAACTGAATTAAACTCTATAGAACGGTCCGCGTCCCCGATTCGGGAGGCCCCATCATTCTTTTTTTCTGCACTGTCCATTATTTTCCTGCACTGTCAATCAACCCTGCCATACTCACCGGTGGAAAATGCCACAATGAGGGAGAGGCAGTGGATTTTTTCCTTTTATATCCCCTCTCGGGCTCCTCCCCTCTGTGGTGTCAAGGTAAGTGTTTTTTATATTTTTTTATCCTTTTTTAGGTTTTTTGAGACCCCAAAGAAAGCGTGAAACATTGACCACCCCATGAGGCACTGGCTGGTTAGGTTTGGGAAAAGGCCCACGCCCCAACCGAGGTTGGGGCCCAGGTTGTGCACTGTCCATCGCTGGAATGGCCCTAGTTCACTGACCTTTCCTTGGGATCTCGTGGGAGGGTTATGGTTAGGGTAAGTGCCTGTTTAGGCTTTAGAAAATCCATTATTATGGTTTAATGTAGCAGGCCCAACTGAGCCTGCTGGAAAAATTCCCCATGTCTTAGGGTTTAGCTAGATTTAGCTTTGAAAAAATTCCCCATGTCTTAGGGCTTAGCATGTTTAGCTAGATTTAGCTTTTTTTTGCTCGAGTCAGCATTGTTTAGCTAGAGTTAGCATTTTGTGTTTTGTTCAGCTGTTTTGCTTTTACTAACATTTTTTTGTGTTTTTTCTCCCTGACAGGTATGGTAAGTATTTTCTTTTTTGCAGGTATGGTGAGTATTTCTTTTTTGCAGGTACAGTGTCTTTCCTCGATTTTCTCCATGTAACTGATTAGCCAATCTACAAATCCTGGATTAGAACAGGACGAGCTAGCTCAATTTTAGCTTTGAAAATATCCATCCCTGGATTAGAACAGGTAGGAGTAGCTTAGTTAGCTTTCTTAGCTTTTTTAGCCTTTTTAGATAGCTCTTTTAGCTTATTAATTTTTAAACTCTATCAATTTTGGCAGTTTCGCCAAAAGACAAGCCCATCGCGACGTTTCGATTCCTTTTGAATCTTCCTCAGGCCAGGCTTGTTTGTAACTGAATTAAACTCTATAGAACGGTCCGCGTCCCCGATTCGGGAGGCCCCATCATTCTTTTTTTCTGCACTGTCCATTATTTTCCTGCACTGTCAATCAACCCTGCCATACTCACCGGTGGAAAATGCCACAATGAGGGAGAGGCAGTGGATTTTTTCCTTTTATATCCCCTCTCGGGCTCCTCCCCTCTGTGGTGTCAAGGTAAGTGTTTTTTTATATATTTTTAATCCTTTTTTAGGTTTTTTGAGACCCCAAAGAAAGCGTGAAACATTGACCACCCCATGAGGCACTGGCTGGTTAGGTTTGGGAAAAGGCCCACGCCCCAACCGAGGTTGGGGCCCAGGTTGTGCACTGTCCATCGCTGGAATGGCCCTAGTTCACTGACCTTTCCTTGGGATCTCGTGGGAGGGTTATGGTTAGGGTAAGTGCCTGTTTAGGCTTTAGAAAATCCATTATTATGGTTTAATGTAGCAGGCCCAACTGAGCCTGCTGGAAAAATTCCCCATGTCTTAGGGTTTAGCTAGATTTAGCTTTGAAAAAATTCCCCATGTCTTAGGGCTTAGCATGTTTAGCTAGATTTAGCTTTTTTTTGCTCGAGTCAGCATTGTTTAGCTAGAGTTAGCATTTTGTGTTTTGTTCAGCTGTTTTGCTTTTACTAACATTTTTTTGTGTTTTTTCTCCCTGACAGGTATGGTAAGTATTTTCTTTTTTGCAGGTATGGTGAGTATTTCTTTTTTGCAGGTACAGTGTCTTTCCTCGATTTTCTCCATGTAACTGATTAGCCAATCTACAAATCCTGGATTAGAACAGGACGAGCTAGCTCAATTTTAGCTTTGAAAATATCCATCCCTGGATTAGAACAGGTAGGAGTAGCTTAGTTAGCTTTCTTAGCTTTTTTAGCCTTTTTAGATAGCTCTTTTAGCTTATTAATTTTTAAACTCTATCAATTTTGGCAGTTTCGCCAAAAGACAAGCCCATCGCGACGTTTCGATTCCTTTTGAATCTTCCTCAGGCCAGGCTTGTTTGTAACTGAATTAAACTCTATAGAACGGTCCGCGTCCCCGATTCGGGAGGCCCCATCATTCTTTTTTTCTGCACTGTCCATTATTTTCCTGCACTGTCAATCAACCCTGCCATACTCACCGGTGGAAAATGCCACAATGAGGGAGAGGCAGTGGATTTTTTCCTTTTATATCCCCTCTCGGGCTCCTCCCCTCTGTGGTGTCAAGGTAAGTGTTTTTTTATATATTTTTAATCCTTTTTTAGGTTTTTTGAGACCCCAAAGAAAGCGTGAAACATTGACCACCCCATGAGGCACTGGCTGGTTAGGTTTGGGAAAAGGCCCACGCCCCAACCGAGGTTGGGGCCCAGGTTGTGCACTGTCCATCGCTGGAATGGCCCTAGTTCACTGACCTTTCCTTGGGATCTCGTGGGAGGGTTATGGTTAGGGTAAGTGCCTGTTTAGGCTTTAGAAAATCCATTATTATGGTTTAATGTAGCAGGCCCAACTGAGCCTGCTGGAAAAATTCCCCATGTCTTAGGGTTTAGCTAGATTTAGCTTTGAAAAAATTCCCCATGTCTTAGGGCTTAGCATGTTTAGCTAGATTTAGCTTTTTTTTGCTCGAGTCAGCATTGTTTAGCTAGAGTTAGCATTTTGTGTTTTGTTCAGCTGTTTTGCTTTTACTAACATTTTTTTGTGTTTTTTCTCCCTGACAGGTATGGTAAGTATTTTCTTTTTTGCAGGTATGGTGAGTATTTCTTTTTTGCAGGTACAGTGTCTTTCCTCGATTTTCTCCATGTAACTGATTAGCCAATCTACAAATCCTGGATTAGAACAGGACGAGCTAGCTCAATTTTAGCTTTGAAAATATCCATCCCTGGATTAGAACAGGTAGGAGTAGCTTAGTTAGCTTTCTTAGCTTTTTTAGCCTTTTTAGATAGCTCTTTTAGCTTATTAATTTTTAAACTCTATCAATTTTGGCAGTTTCGCCAAAAGACAAGCCCATCGCGACGTTTCGATTCCTTTTGAATCTTCCTCAGGCCAGGCTTGTTTGTAACTGAATTAAACTCTATAGAACGGTCCGCGTCCCCGATTCGGGAGGCCCCATCATTCTTTTTTTCTGCACTGTCCATTATTTTCCTGCACTGTCAATCAACCCTGCCATACTCACCGGTGGAAAATGCCACAATGAGGGAGAGGCAGTGGATTTTTTCCTTTTATATCCCCTCTCGGGCTCCTCCCCTCTGTGGTGTCAAGGTAAGTGTTTTTTATATTTTTTTATCCTTTTTTAGGTTTTTTGAGACCCCAAAGAAAGCGTGAAACATTGACCACCCCATGAGGCACTGGCTGGTTAGGTTTGGGAAAAGGCCCACGCCCCAACCGAGGTTGGGGCCCAGGTTGTGCACTGTCCATCGCTGGAATGGCCCTAGTTCACTGACCTTTCCTTGGGATCTCGTGGGAGGGTTATGGTTAGGGTAAGTGCCTGTTTAGGCTTTAGAAAATCCATTATTATGGTTTAATGTAGCAGGCCCAACTGAGCCTGCTGGAAAAATTCCCCATGTCTTAGGGTTTAGCTAGATTTAGCTTTGAAAAAATTCCCCATGTCTTAGGGCTTAGCATGTTTAGCTAGATTTAGCTTTTTTTTGCTCGAGTCAGCATTGTTTAGCTAGAGTTAGCATTTTGTGTTTTGTTCAGCTGTTTTGCTTTTACTAACATTTTTTTGTGTTTTTTCTCCCTGACAGGTATGGTAAGTATTTTCTTTTTTGCAGGTATGGTGAGTATTTCTTTTTTGCAGGTACAGTGTCTTTCCTCGATTTTCTCCATGTAACTGATTAGCCAATCTACAAATCCTGGATTAGAACAGGACGAGCTAGCTCAATTTTAGCTTTGAAAATATCCATCCCTGGATTAGAACAGGTAGGAGTAGCTTAGTTAGCTTTCTTAGCTTTTTTAGCCTTTTTAGATAGCTCTTTTAGCTTATTAATTTTTAAACTCTATCAATTTTGGCAGTTTCGCCAAAAGACAAGCCCATCGCGACGTTTCGATTCCTTTTGAATCTTCCTCAGGCCAGGCTTGTTTGTAACTGAATTAAACTCTATAGAACGGTCCGCGTCCCCGATTCGGGAGGCCCCATCATTCTTTTTTTCTGCACTGTCCATTATTTTCCTGCACTGTCAATCAACCCTGCCATACTCACCGGTGGAAAATGCCACAATGAGGGAGAGGCAGTGGATTTTTTCCTTTTATATCCCCTCTCGGGCTCCTCCCCTCTGTGGTGTCAAGGTAAGTGTTTTTTTATATATTTTTAATCCTTTTTTAGGTTTTTTGAGACCCCAAAGAAAGCGTGAAACATTGACCACCCCATGAGGCACTGGCTGGTTAGGTTTGGGAAAAGGCCCACGCCCCAACCGAGGTTGGGGCCCAGGTTGTGCACTGTCCATCGCTGGAATGGCCCTAGTTCACTGACCTTTCCTTGGGATCTCGTGGGAGGGTTATGGTTAGGGTAAGTGCCTGTTTAGGCTTTAGAAAATCCATTATTATGGTTTAATGTAGCAGGCCCAACTGAGCCTGCTGGAAAAATTCCCCATGTCTTAGGGTTTAGCTAGATTTAGCTTTGAAAAAATTCCCCATGTCTTAGGGCTTAGCATGTTTAGCTAGATTTAGCTTTTTTTTGCTCGAGTCAGCATTGTTTAGCTAGAGTTAGCATTTTGTGTTTTGTTCAGCTGTTTTGCTTTTACTAACATTTTTTTGTGTTTTTTCTCCCTGACAGGTATGGTAAGTATTTTCTTTTTTGCAGGTATGGTGAGTATTTCTTTTTTGCAGGTACAGTGTCTTTCCTCGATTTTCTCCATGTAACTGATTAGCCAATCTACAAATCCTGGATTAGAACAGGACGAGCTAGCTCAATTTTAGCTTTGAAAATATCCATCCCTGGATTAGAACAGGTAGGAGTAGCTTAGTTAGCTTTCTTAGCTTTTTTAGCCTTTTTAGATAGCTCTTTTAGCTTATTAATTTTTAAACTCTATCAATTTTGGCAGTTTCGCCAAAAGACAAGCCCATCGCGACGTTTCGATTCCTTTTGAATCTTCCTCAGGCCAGGCTTGTTTGTAACTGAATTAAACTCTATAGAACGGTCCGCGTCCCCGATTCGGGAGGCCCCATCATTCTTTTTTTCTGCACTGTCCATTATTTTCCTGCACTGTCAATCAACCCTGCCATACTCACCGGTGGAAAATGCCACAATGAGGGAGAGGCAGTGGATTTTTTCCTTTTATATCCCCTCTCGGGCTCCTCCCCTCTGTGGTGTCAAGGTAAGTGTTTTTTTATATATTTTTAATCCTTTTTTAGGTTTTTTGAGACCCCAAAGAAAGCGTGAAACATTGACCACCCCATGAGGCACTGGCTGGTTAGGTTTGGGAAAAGGCCCACGCCCCAACCGAGGTTGGGGCCCAGGTTGTGCACTGTCCATCGCTGGAATGGCCCTAGTTCACTGACCTTTCCTTGGGATCTCGTGGGAGGGTTATGGTTAGGGTAAGTGCCTGTTTAGGCTTTAGAAAATCCATTATTATGGTTTAATGTAGCAGGCCCAACTGAGCCTGCTGGAAAAATTCCCCATGTCTTAGGGTTTAGCTAGATTTAGCTTTGAAAAAATTCCCCATGTCTTAGGGCTTAGCATGTTTAGCTAGATTTAGCTTTTTTTTGCTCGAGTCAGCATTGTTTAGCTAGAGTTAGCATTTTGTGTTTTGTTCAGCTGTTTTGCTTTTACTAACATTTTTTTGTGTTTTTTCTCCCTGACAGGTATGGTAAGTATTTTCTTTTTTGCAGGTATGGTGAGTATTTCTTTTTTGCAGGTACAGTGTCTTTCCTCGATTTTCTCCATGTAACTGATTAGCCAATCTACAAATCCTGGATTAGAACAGGACGAGCTAGCTCAATTTTAGCTTTGAAAATATCCATCCCTGGATTAGAACAGGTAGGAGTAGCTTAGTTAGCTTTCTTAGCTTTTTTAGCCTTTTTAGATAGCTCTTTTAGCTTATTAATTTTTAAACTCTATCAATTTTGGCAGTTTCGCCAAAAGACAAGCCCATCGCGACGTTTCGATTCCTTTTGAATCTTCCTCAGGCCAGGCTTGTTTGTAACTGAATTAAACTCTATAGAACGGTCCGCGTCCCCGATTCGGGAGGCCCCATCATTCTTTTTTTCTGCACTGTCCATTATTTTCCTGCACTGTCAATCAACCCTGCCATACTCACCGGTGGAAAATGCCACAATGAGGGAGAGGCAGTGGATTTTTTCCTTTTATATCCCCTCTCGGGCTCCTCCCCTCTGTGGTGTCAAGGTAAGTGTTTTTTTATATATTTTTAATCCTTTTTTAGGTTTTTTGAGACCCCAAAGAAAGCGTGAAACATTGACCACCCCATGAGGCACTGGCTGGTTAGGTTTGGGAAAAGGCCCACGCCCCAACCGAGGTTGGGGCCCAGGTTGTGCACTGTCCATCGCTGGAATGGCCCTAGTTCACTGACCTTTCCTTGGGATCTCGTGGGAGGGTTATGGTTAGGGTAAGTGCCTGTTTAGGCTTTAGAAAATCCATTATTATGGTTTAATGTAGCAGGCCCAACTGAGCCTGCTGGAAAAATTCCCCATGTCTTAGGGTTTAGCTAGATTTAGCTTTGAAAAAATTCCCCATGTCTTAGGGCTTAGCATGTTTAGCTAGATTTAGCTTTTTTTTGCTCGAGTCAGCATTGTTTAGCTAGAGTTAGCATTTTGTGTTTTGTTCAGCTGTTTTGCTTTTACTAACATTTTTTTGTGTTTTTTCTCCCTGACAGGTATGGTAAGTATTTTCTTTTTTGCAGGTATGGTGAGTATTTCTTTTTTGCAGGTACAGTGTCTTTCCTCGATTTTCTCCATGTAACTGATTAGCCAATCTACAAATCCTGGATTAGAACAGGACGAGCTAGCTCAATTTTAGCTTTGAAAATATCCATCCCTGGATTAGAACAGGTAGGAGTAGCTTAGTTAGCTTTCTTAGCTTTTTTAGCCTTTTTAGATAGCTCTTTTAGCTTATTAATTTTTAAACTCTATCAATTTTGGCAGTTTCGCCAAAAGACAAGCCCATCGCGACGTTTCGATTCCTTTTGAATCTTCCTCAGGCCAGGCTTGTTTGTAACTGAATTAAACTCTATAGAACGGTCCGCGTCCCCGATTCGGGAGGCCCCATCATTCTTTTTTTCTGCACTGTCCATTATTTTCCTGCACTGTCAATCAACCCTGCCATACTCACCGGTGGAAAATGCCACAATGAGGGAGAGGCAGTGGATTTTTTCCTTTTATATCCCCTCTCGGGCTCCTCCCCTCTGTGGTGTCAAGGTAAGTGTTTTTTTATATATTTTTAATCCTTTTTTAGGTTTTTTGAGACCCCAAAGAAAGCGTGAAACATTGACCACCCCATGAGGCACTGGCTGGTTAGGTTTGGGAAAAGGCCCACGCCCCAACCGAGGTTGGGGCCCAGGTTGTGCACTGTCCATCGCTGGAATGGCCCTAGTTCACTGACCTTTCCTTGGGATCTCGTGGGAGGGTTATGGTTAGGGTAAGTGCCTGTTTAGGCTTTAGAAAATCCATTATTATGGTTTAATGTAGCAGGCCCAACTGAGCCTGCTGGAAAAATTCCCCATGTCTTAGGGTTTAGCTAGATTTAGCTTTGAAAAAATTCCCCATGTCTTAGGGCTTAGCATGTTTAGCTAGATTTAGCTTTTTTGCTCGAGTCAGCATTGTTTAGCTAGAGTTAGCATTTTGTGTTTTGTTCAGCTGTTTTGCTTTTACTAACATTTTTTTGTGTTTTTTCTCCCTGACAGGTATGGTAAGTATTTTCTTTTTTGCAGGTATGGTGAGTATTTCTTTTTTGCAGGTACAGTGTCTTTCCTCGATTTTCTCCATGTAACTGATTAGCCAATCTACAAATCCTGGATTAGAACAGGACGAGCTAGCTCAATTTTAGCTTTGAAAATATCCATCCCTGGATTAGAACAGGTAGGAGTAGCTTAGTTAGCTTTCTTAGCTTTTTTAGCCTTTTTAGATAGCTCTTTTAGCTTATTAATTTTTAAACTCTATCAATTTTGGCAGTTTCGCCAAAAGACAAGCCCATCGCGACGTTTCGATTCCTTTTGAATCTTCCTCAGGCCAGGCTTGTTTGTAACTGAATTAAACTCTATAGAACGGTCCGCGTCCCCGATTCGGGAGGCCCCATCATTCTTTTTTTCTGCACTGTCCATTATTTTCCTGCACTGTCAATCAACCCTGCCATACTCACCGGTGGAAAATGCCACAATGAGGGAGAGGCAGTGGATTTTTTCCTTTTATATCCCCTCTCGGGCTCCTCCCCTCTGTGGTGTCAAGGTAAGTGTTTTTTTATATATTTTTAATCCTTTTTTAGGTTTTTTGAGACCCCAAAGAAAGCGTGAAACATTGACCACCCCATGAGGCACTGGCTGGTTAGGTTTGGGAAAAGGCCCACGCCCCAACCGAGGTTGGGGCCCAGGTTGTGCACTGTCCATCGCTGGAATGGCCCTAGTTCACTGACCTTTCCTTGGGATCTCGTGGGAGGGTTATGGTTAGGGTAAGTGCCTGTTTAGGCTTTAGAAAATCCATTATTATGGTTTAATGTAGCAGGCCCAACTGAGCCTGCTGGAAAAATTCCCCATGTCTTAGGGTTTAGCTAGATTTAGCTTTGAAAAAATTCCCCATGTCTTAGGGCTTAGCATGTTTAGCTAGATTTAGCTTTTTTGCTCGAGTCAGCATTGTTTAGCTAGAGTTAGCATTTTGTGTTTTGTTCAGCTGTTTTGCTTTTACTAACATTTTTTTGTGTTTTTTCTCCCTGACAGGTATGGTAAGTATTTTCTTTTTTGCAGGTATGGTGAGTATTTCTTTTTTGCAGGTACAGTGTCTTTCCTCGATTTTCTCCATGTAACTGATTAGCCAATCTACAAATCCTGGATTAGAACAGGACGAGCTAGCTCAATTTTAGCTTTGAAAATATCCATCCCTGGATTAGAACAGGTAGGAGTAGCTTAGTTAGCTTTCTTAGCTTTTTTAGCCTTTTTAGATAGCTCTTTTAGCTTATTAATTTTTAAACTCTATCAATTTTGGCAGTTTCGCCAAAAGACAAGCCCATCGCGACGTTTCGATTCCTTTTGAATCTTCCTCAGGCCAGGCTTGTTTGTAACTGAATTAAACTCTATAGAACGGTCCGCGTCCCCGATTCGGGAGGCCCCATCATTCTTTTTTTCTGCACTGTCCATTATTTTCCTGCACTGTCAATCAACCCTGCCATACTCACCGGTGGAAAATGCCACAATGAGGGAGAGGCAGTGGATTTTTTCCTTTTATATCCCCTCTCGGGCTCCTCCCCTCTGTGGTGTCAAGGTAAGTGTTTTTTTATATATTTTTAATCCTTTTTTAGGTTTTTTGAGACCCCAAAGAAAGCGTGAAACATTGACCACCCCATGAGGCACTGGCTGGTTAGGTTTGGGAAAAGGCCCACGCCCCAACCGAGGTTGGGGCCCAGGTTGTGCACTGTCCATCGCTGGAATGGCCCTAGTTCACTGACCTTTCCTTGGGATCTCGTGGGAGGGTTATGGTTAGGGTAAGTGCCTGTTTAGGCTTTAGAAAATCCATTATTATGGTTTAATGTAGCAGGCCCAACTGAGCCTGCTGGAAAAATTCCCCATGTCTTAGGGTTTAGCTAGATTTAGCTTTGAAAAAATTCCCCATGTCTTAGGGCTTAGCATGTTTAGCTAGATTTAGCTTTTTTGCTCGAGTCAGCATTGTTTAGCTAGAGTTAGCATTTTGTGTTTTGTTCAGCTGTTTTGCTTTTACTAACATTTTTTTGTGTTTTTTCTCCCTGACAGGTATGGTAAGTATTTTCTTTTTTGCAGGTATGGTGAGTATTTCTTTTTTGCAGGTACAGTGTCTTTCCTCGATTTTCTCCATGTAACTGATTAGCCAATCTACAAATCCTGGATTAGAACAGGACGAGCTAGCTCAATTTTAGCTTTGAAAATATCCATCCCTGGATTAGAACAGGTAGGAGTAGCTTAGTTAGCTTTCTTAGCTTTTTTAGCCTTTTTAGATAGCTCTTTTAGCTTATTAATTTTTAAACTCTATCAATTTTGGCAGTTTCGCCAAAAGACAAGCCCATCGCGACGTTTCGATTCCTTTTGAATCTTCCTCAGGCCAGGCTTGTTTGTAACTGAATTAAACTCTATAGAACGGTCCGCGTCCCCGATTCGGGAGGCCCCATCATTCTTTTTTTCTGCACTGTCCATTATTTTCCTGCACTGTCAATCAACCCTGCCATACTCACCGGTGGAAAATGCCACAATGAGGGAGAGGCAGTGGATTTTTTCCTTTTATATCCCCTCTCGGGCTCCTCCCCTCTGTGGTGTCAAGGTAAGTGTTTTTTTATATATTTTTAATCCTTTTTTAGGTTTTTTGAGACCCCAAAGAAAGCGTGAAACATTGACCACCCCATGAGGCACTGGCTGGTTAGGTTTGGGAAAAGGCCCACGCCCCAACCGAGGTTGGGGCCCAGGTTGTGCACTGTCCATCGCTGGAATGGCCCTAGTCCACTGACCTTTCCTTGGGATCTCGTGGGAGGGTTATGGTTAGGGTAAGTGCCTGTTTAGGCTTTAGAAAATCCATTATTATGGTTTAATGTAGCAGGCCCAACTGAGCCTGCTGGAAAAATTCCCCATGTCTTAGGGTTTAGCTAGATTTAGCTTTGAAAAAATTCCCCATGTCTTAGGGCTTAGCATGTTTAGCTAGATTTAGCTTTTTTGCTCGAGTCAGCATTGTTTAGCTAGAGTTAGCATTTTGTGTTTTGTTCAGCTGTTTTGCTTTTACTAACATTTTTTTGTGTTTTTTCTCCCTGACAGGTATGGTAAGTATTTTCTTTTTTGCAGGTATGGTGAGTATTTCTTTTTTGCAGGTACAGTGTCTTTCCTCGATTTTCTCCATGTAACTGATTAGCCAATCTACAAATCCTGGATTAGAACAGGACGAGCTAGCTCAATTTTAGCTTTGAAAATATCCATCCCTGGATTAGAACAGGTAGGAGTAGCTTAGTTAGCTTTCTTAGCTTTTTTAGCCTTTTTAGATAGCTCTTTTAGCTTATTAATTTTTAAACTCTATCAATTTTGGCAGTTTCGCCAAAAGACAAGCCCATCGCGACGTTTCGATTCCTTTTGAATCTTCCTCAGGCCAGGCTTGTTTGTAACTGAATTAAACTCTATAGAACGGTCCGCGTCCCCGATTCGGGAGGCCCCATCATTCTTTTTTTCTGCACTGTCCATTATTTTCCTGCACTGTCAATCAACCCTGCCATACTCACCGGTGGAAAATGCCACAATGAGGGAGAGGCAGTGGATTTTTTCCTTTTATATCCCCTCTCGGGCTCCTCCCCTCTGTGGTGTCAAGGTAAGTGTTTTTTTATATATTTTTAATCCTTTTTTAGGTTTTTTGAGACCCCAAAGAAAGCGTGAAACATTGACCACCCCATGAGGCACTGGCTGGTTAGGTTTGGGAAAAGGCCCACGCCCCAACCGAGGTTGGGGCCCAGGTTGTGCACTGTCCATCGCTGGAATGGCCCTAGTCCACTGACCTTTCCTTGGGATCTCGTGGGAGGGTTATGGTTAGGGTAAGT
The DNA here is from genome assembly GCF_963854185.1 of Sardina pilchardus. Lineage (NCBI taxonomy): Eukaryota > Metazoa > Chordata > Actinopteri > Clupeiformes > Clupeidae > Sardina > Sardina pilchardus. Next base: position 19,584 of record NW_026910969.1, read on the forward strand.
GCCTGTTTAGGCTTTAGAAAATCCATTATTATGGTTTAATGTAGCAGGCCCAACTGAGCCTGCTGGAAAAATTCCCCATGTCTTAGGGTTTAGCTAGATTTAGCTTTGAAAAAATTCCCCATGTCTTAGGGCTTAGCATGTTTAGCTAGATTTAGCTTTTTTGCTCGAGTCAGCATTGTTTAGCTAGAGTTAGCATTTTGTGTTTTGTTCAGCTGTTTTGCTTTTACTAACATTTTTTTGTGTTTTTTCTCCCTGACAGGTATGGTAAGTATTTTCTTTTTTGCAGGTATGGTGAGTATTTCTTTTTTGCAGGTACAGTGTCTTTCCTCGATTTTCTCCATGTAACTGATTAGCCAATCTACAAATCCTGGATTAGAACAGGACGAGCTAGCTCAATTTTAGCTTTGAAAATATCCATCCCTGGATTAGAACAGGTAGGAGTAGCTTAGTTAGCTTTCTTAGCTTTTTTAGCCTTTTTAGATAGCTCTTTTAGCTTATTAATTTTTAAACTCTATCAATTTTGGCAGTTTCGCCAAAAGACAAGCCCATCGCGACGTTTCGATTCCTTTTGAATCTTCCTCAGGCCAGGCTTGTTTGTAACTGAATTAAACTCTATAGAACGGTCCGCGTCCCCGATTCGGGAGGCCCCATCATTCTTTTTTTCTGCACTGTCCATTATTTTCCTGCACTGTCAATCAACCCTGCCATACTCACCGGTGGAAAATGCCACAATGAGGGAGAGGCAGTGGATTTTTTCCTTTTATATCCCCTCTCGGGCTCCTCCCCTCTGTGGTGTCAAGGTAAGTGTTTTTTTATATATTTTTAATCCTTTTTTAGGTTTTTTGAGACCCCAAAGAAAGCGTGAAACATTGACCACCCCATGAGGCACTGGCTGGTTAGGTTTGGGAAAAGGCCCACGCCCCAACCGAGGTTGGGGCCCAGGTTGTGCACTGTCCATCGCTGGAATGGCCCTAGTCCACTGACCTTTCCTTGGGATCTCGTGGGAGGGTTATGGTTAGGGTAAGTGCCTGTTTAGGCTTTAGAAAATCCATTATTATGGTTTAATGTAGCAGGCCCAACTGAGCCTGCTGGAAAAATTCCCCATGTCTTAGGGTTTAGCTAGATTTAGCTTTGAAAAAATTCCCCATGTCTTAGGGCTTAGCATGTTTAGCTAGATTTAGCTTTTTTGCTCGAGTCAGCATTGTTTAGCTAGAGTTAGCATTTTGTGTTTTGTTCAGCTGTTTTGCTTTTACTAACATTTTTTTGTGTTTTTTCTCCCTGACAGGTATGGTAAGTATTTTCTTTTTTGCAGGTATGGTGAGTATTTCTTTTTTGCAGGTACAGTGTCTTTCCTCGATTTTCTCCATGTAACTGATTAGCCAATCTACAAATCCTGGATTAGAACAGGACGAGCTAGCTCAATTTTAGCTTTGAAAATATCCATCCCTGGATTAGAACAGGTAGGAGTAGCTTAGTTAGCTTTCTTAGCTTTTTTAGCCTTTTTAGATAGCTCTTTTAGCTTATTAATTTTTAAACTCTATCAATTTTGGCAGTTTCGCCAAAAGACAAGCCCATCGCGACGTTTCGATTCCTTTTGAATCTTCCTCAGGCCAGGCTTGTTTGTAACTGAATTAAACTCTATAGAACGGTCCGCGTCCCCGATTCGGGAGGCCCCATCATTCTTTTTTTCTGCACTGTCCATTATTTTCCTGCACTGTCAATCAACCCTGCCATACTCACCGGTGGAAAATGCCACAATGAGGGAGAGGCAGTGGATTTTTTCCTTTTATATCCCCTCTCGGGCTCCTCCCCTCTGTGGTGTCAAGGTAAGTGTTTTTTTATATATTTTTAATCCTTTTTTAGGTTTTTTGAGACCCCAAAGAAAGCGTGAAACATTGACCACCCCATGAGGCACTGGCTGGTTAGGTTTGGGAAAAGGCCCACGCCCCAACCGAGGTTGGGGCCCAGGTTGTGCACTGTCCATCGCTGGAATGGCCCTAGTCCACTGACCTTTCCTTGGGATCTCGTGGGAGGGTTATGGTTAGGGTAAGTGCCTGTTTAGGCTTTAGAAAATCCATTATTATGGTTTAATGTAGCAGGCCCAACTGAGCCTGCTGGAAAAATTCCCCATGTCTTAGGGTTTAGCTAGATTTAGCTTTGAAAAAATTCCCCATGTCTTAGGGCTTAGCATGTTTAGCTAGATTTAGCTTTTTTGCTCGAGTCAGCATTGTTTAGCTAGAGTTAGCATTTTGTGTTTTGTTCAGCTGTTTTGCTTTTACTAACATTTTTTTGTGTTTTTTCTCCCTGACAGGTATGGTAAGTATTTTCTTTTTTGCAGGTATGGTGAGTATTTCTTTTTTGCAGGTACAGTGTCTTTCCTCGATTTTCTCCATGTAACTGATTAGCCAATCTACAAATCCTGGATTAGAACAGGACGAGCTAGCTCAATTTTAGCTTTGAAAATATCCATCCCTGGATTAGAACAGGTAGGAGTAGCTTAGTTAGCTTTCTTAGCTTTTTTAGCCTTTTTAGATAGCTCTTTTAGCTTATTAATTTTTAAACTCTATCAATTTTGGCAGTTTCGCCAAAAGACAAGCCCATCGCGACGTTTCGATTCCTTTTGAATCTTCCTCAGGCCAGGCTTGTTTGTAACTGAATTAAACTCTATAGAACGGTCCGCGTCCCCGATTCGGGAGGCCCCATCATTCTTTTTTTCTGCACTGTCCATTATTTTCCTGCACTGTCAATCAACCCTGCCATACTCACCGGTGGAAAATGCCACAATGAGGGAGAGGCAGTGGATTTTTTCCTTTTATATCCCCTCTCGGGCTCCTCCCCTCTGTGGTGTCAAGGTAAGTGTTTTTTTATATATTTTTAATCCTTTTTTAGGTTTTTTGAGACCCCAAAGAAAGCGTGAAACATTGACCACCCCATGAGGCACTGGCTGGTTAGGTTTGGGAAAAGGCCCACGCCCCAACCGAGGTTGGGGCCCAGGTTGTGCACTGTCCATCGCTGGAATGGCCCTAGTTCACTGACCTTTCCTTGGGATCTCGTGGGAGGGTTATGGTTAGGGTAAGTGCCTGTTTAGGCTTTAGAAAATCCATTATTATGGTTTAATGTAGCAGGCCCAACTGAGCCTGCTGGAAAAATTCCCCATGTCTTAGGGTTTAGCTAGATTTAGCTTTGAAAAAATTCCCCATGTCTTAGGGCTTAGCATGTTTAGCTAGATTTAGCTTTTTTGCTCGAGTCAGCATTGTTTAGCTAGAGTTAGCATTTTGTGTTTTGTTCAGCTGTTTTGCTTTTACTAACATTTTTTTGTGTTTTTTCTCCCTGACAGGTATGGTAAGTATTTTCTTTTTTGCAGGTATGGTGAGTATTTCTTTTTTGCAGGTACAGTGTCTTTCCTCGATTTTCTCCATGTAACTGATTAGCCAATCTACAAATCCTGGATTAGAACAGGACGAGCTAGCTCAATTTTAGCTTTGAAAATATCCATCCCTGGATTAGAACAGGTAGGAGTAGCTTAGTTAGCTTTCTTAGCTTTTTTAGCCTTTTTAGATAGCTCTTTTAGCTTATTAATTTTTAAACTCTATCAATTTTGGCAGTTTCGCCAAAAGACAAGCCCATCGCGACGTTTCGATTCCTTTTGAATCTTCCTCAGGCCAGGCTTGTTTGTAACTGAATTAAACTCTATAGAACGGTCCGCGTCCCCGATTCGGGAGGCCCCATCATTCTTTTTTTCTGCACTGTCCATTATTTTCCTGCACTGTCAATCAACCCTGCCATACTCACCGGTGGAAAATGCCACAATGAGGGAGAGGCAGTGGATTTTTTCCTTTTATATCCCCTCTCGGGCTCCTCCCCTCTGTGGTGTCAAGGTAAGTGTTTTTTTATATATTTTTAATCCTTTTTTAGGTTTTTTGAGACCCCAAAGAAAGCGTGAAACATTGACCACCCCATGAGGCACTGGCTGGTTAGGTTTGGGAAAAGGCCCACGCCCCAACCGAGGTTGGGGCCCAGGTTGTGCACTGTCCATCGCTGGAATGGCCCTAGTTCACTGACCTTTCCTTGGGATCTCGTGGGAGGGTTATGGTTAGGGTAAGTGCCTGTTTAGGCTTTAGAAAATCCATTATTATGGTTTAATGTAGCAGGCCCAACTGAGCCTGCTGGAAAAATTCCCCATGTCTTAGGGTTTAGCTAGATTTAGCTTTGAAAAAATTCCCCATGTCTTAGGGCTTAGCATGTTTAGCTAGATTTAGCTTTTTTGCTCGAGTCAGCATTGTTTAGCTAGAGTTAGCATTTTGTGTTTTGTTCAGCTGTTTTGCTTTTACTAACATTTTTTTGTGTTTTTTCTCCCTGACAGGTATGGTAAGTATTTTCTTTTTTGCAGGTATGGTGAGTATTTCTTTTTTGCAGGTACAGTGTCTTTCCTCGATTTTCTCCATGTAACTGATTAGCCAATCTACAAATCCTGGATTAGAACAGGACGAGCTAGCTCAATTTTAGCTTTGAAAATATCCATCCCTGGATTAGAACAGGTAGGAGTAGCTTAGTTAGCTTTCTTAGCTTTTTTAGCCTTTTTAGATAGCTCTTTTAGCTTATTAATTTTTAAACTCTATCAATTTTGGCAGTTTCGCCAAAAGACAAGCCCATCGCGACGTTTCGATTCCTTTTGAATCTTCCTCAGGCCAGGCTTGTTTGTAACTGAATTAAACTCTATAGAACGGTCCGCGTCCCCGATTCGGGAGGCCCCATCATTCTTTTTTTCTGCACTGTCCATTATTTTCCTGCACTGTCAATCAACCCTGCCATACTCACCGGTGGAAAATGCCACAATGAGGGAGAGGCAGTGGATTTTTTCCTTTTATATCCCCTCTCGGGCTCCTCCCCTCTGTGGTGTCAAGGTAAGTGTTTTTTTATATATTTTTAATCCTTTTTTAGGTTTTTTGAGACCCCAAAGAAAGCGTGAAACATTGACCACCCCATGAGGCACTGGCTGGTTAGGTTTGGGAAAAGGCCCACGCCCCAACCGAGGTTGGGGCCCAGGTTGTGCACTGTCCATCGCTGGAATGGCCCTAGTTCACTGACCTTTCCTTGGGATCTCGTGGGAGGGTTATGGTTAGGGTAAGTGCCTGTTTAGGCTTTAGAAAATCCATTATTATGGTTTAATGTAGCAGGCCCAACTGAGCCTGCTGGAAAAATTCCCCATGTCTTAGGGTTTAGCTAGATTTAGCTTTGAAAAAATTCCCCATGTCTTAGGGCTTAGCATGTTTAGCTAGATTTAGCTTTTTTGCTCGAGTCAGCATTGTTTAGCTAGAGTTAGCATTTTGTGTTTTGTTCAGCTGTTTTGCTTTTACTAACATTTTTTTGTGTTTTTTCTCCCTGACAGGTATGGTAAGTATTTTCTTTTTTGCAGGTATGGTGAGTATTTCTTTTTTGCAGGTACAGTGTCTTTCCTCGATTTTCTCCATGTAACTGATTAGCCAATCTACAAATCCTGGATTAGAACAGGACGAGCTAGCTCAATTTTAGCTTTGAAAATATCCATCCCTGGATTAGAACAGGTAGGAGTAGCTTAGTTAGCTTTCTTAGCTTTTTTAGCCTTTTTAGATAGCTCTTTTAGCTTATTAATTTTTAAACTCTATCAATTTTGGCAGTTTCGCCAAAAGACAAGCCCATCGCGACGTTTCGATTCCTTTTGAATCTTCCTCAGGCCAGGCTTGTTTGTAACTGAATTAAACTCTATAGAACGGTCCGCGTCCCCGATTCGGGAGGCCCCATCATTCTTTTTTTCTGCACTGTCCATTATTTTCCTGCACTGTCAATCAACCCTGCCATACTCACCGGTGGAAAATGCCACAATGAGGGAGAGGCAGTGGATTTTTTCCTTTTATATCCCCTCTCGGGCTCCTCCCCTCTGTGGTGTCAAGGTAAGTGTTTTTTTATATATTTTTAATCCTTTTTTAGGTTTTTTGAGACCCCAAAGAAAGCGTGAAACATTGACCACCCCATGAGGCACTGGCTGGTTAGGTTTGGGAAAAGGCCCACGCCCCAACCGAGGTTGGGGCCCAGGTTGTGCACTGTCCATCGCTGGAATGGCCCTAGTTCACTGACCTTTCCTTGGGATCTCGTGGGAGGGTTATGGTTAGGGTAAGTGCCTGTTTAGGCTTTAGAAAATCCATTATTATGGTTTAATGTAGCAGGCCCAACTGAGCCTGCTGGAAAAATTCCCCATGTCTTAGGGTTTAGCTAGATTTAGCTTTGAAAAAATTCCCCATGTCTTAGGGCTTAGCATGTTTAGCTAGATTTAGCTTTTTTGCTCGAGTCAGCATTGTTTAGCTAGAGTTAGCATTTTGTGTTTTGTTCAGCTGTTTTGCTTTTACTAACATTTTTTTGTGTTTTTTCTCCCTGACAGGTATGGTAAGTATTTTCTTTTTTGCAGGTATGGTGAGTATTTCTTTTTTGCAGGTACAGTGTCTTTCCTCGATTTTCTCCATGTAACTGATTAGCCAATCTACAAATCCTGGATTAGAACAGGACGAGCTAGCTCAATTTTAGCTTTGAAAATATCCATCCCTGGATTAGAACAGGTAGGAGTAGCTTAGTTAGCTTTCTTAGCTTTTTTAGCCTTTTTAGATAGCTCTTTTAGCTTATTAATTTTTAAACTCTATCAATTTTGGCAGTTTCGCCAAAAGACAAGCCCATCGCGACGTTTCGATTCCTTTTGAATCTTCCTCAGGCCAGGCTTGTTTGTAACTGAATTAAACTCTATAGAACGGTCCGCGTCCCCGATTCGGGAGGCCCCATCATTCTTTTTTTCTGCACTGTCCATTATTTTCCTGCACTGTCAATCAACCCTGCCATACTCACCGGTGGAAAATGCCACAATGAGGGAGAGGCAGTGGATTTTTTCCTTTTATATCCCCTCTCGGGCTCCTCCCCTCTGTGGTGTCAAGGTAAGTGTTTTTTTATATATTTTTAATCCTTTTTTAGGTTTTTTGAGACCCCAAAGAAAGCGTGAAACATTGACCACCCCATGAGGCACTGGCTGGTTAGGTTTGGGAAAAGGCCCACGCCCCAACCGAGGTTGGGGCCCAGGTTGTGCACTGTCCATCGCTGGAATGGCCCTAGTTCACTGACCTTTCCTTGGGATCTCGTGGGAGGGTTATGGTTAGGGTAAGTGCCTGTTTAGGCTTTAGAAAATCCATTATTATGGTTTAATGTAGCAGGCCCAACTGAGCCTGCTGGAAAAATTCCCCATGTCTTAGGGTTTAGCTAGATTTAGCTTTGAAAAAATTCCCCATGTCTTAGGGCTTAGCATGTTTAGCTAGATTTAGCTTTTTTGCTCGAGTCAGCATTGTTTAGCTAGAGTTAGCATTTTGTGTTTTGTTCAGCTGTTTTGCTTTTACTAACATTTTTTTGTGTTTTTTCTCCCTGACAGGTATGGTAAGTATTTTCTTTTTTGCAGGTATGGTGAGTATTTCTTTTTTGCAGGTACAGTGTCTTTCCTCGATTTTCTCCATGTAACTGATTAGCCAATCTACAAATCCTGGATTAGAACAGGACGAGCTAGCTCAATTTTAGCTTTGAAAATATCCATCCCTGGATTAGAACAGGTAGGAGTAGCTTAGTTAGCTTTCTTAGCTTTTTTAGCCTTTTTAGATAGCTCTTTTAGCTTATTAATTTTTAAACTCTATCAATTTTGGCAGTTTCGCCAAAAGACAAGCCCATCGCGACGTTTCGATTCCTTTTGAATCTTCCTCAGGCCAGGCTTGTTTGTAACTGAATTAAACTCTATAGAACGGTCCGCGTCCCCGATTCGGGAGGCCCCATCATTCTTTTTTTCTGCACTGTCCATTATTTTCCTGCACTGTCAATCAACCCTGCCATACTCACCGGTGGAAAATGCCACAATGAGGGAGAGGCAGTGGATTTTTTCCTTTTATATCCCCTCTCGGGCTCCTCCCCTCTGTGGTGTCAAGGTAAGTGTTTTTTTATATATTTTTAATCCTTTTTTAGGTTTTTTGAGACCCCAAAGAAAGCGTGAAACATTGACCACCCCATGAGGCACTGGCTGGTTAGGTTTGGGAAAAGGCCCACGCCCCAACCGAGGTTGGGGCCCAGGTTGTGCACTGTCCATCGCTGGAATGGCCCTAGTTCACTGACCTTTCCTTGGGATCTCGTGGGAGGGTTATGGTTAGGGTAAGTGCCTGTTTAGGCTTTAGAAAATCCATTATTATGGTTTAATGTAGCAGGCCCAACTGAGCCTGCTGGAAAAATTCCCCATGTCTTAGGGTTTAGCTAGATTTAGCTTTGAAAAAATTCCCCATGTCTTAGGGCTTAGCATGTTTAGCTAGATTTAGCTTTTTTGCTCGAGTCAGCATTGTTTAGCTAGAGTTAGCATTTTGTGTTTTGTTCAGCTGTTTTGCTTTTACTAACATTTTTTTGTGTTTTTTCTCCCTGACAGGTATGGTAAGTATTTTCTTTTTTGCAGGTATGGTGAGTATTTCTTTTTTGCAGGTACAGTGTCTTTCCTCGATTTTCTCCATGTAACTGATTAGCCAATCTACAAATCCTGGATTAGAACAGGACGAGCTAGCTCAATTTTAGCTTTGAAAATATCCATCCCTGGATTAGAACAGGTAGGAGTAGCTTAGTTAGCTTTCTTAGCTTTTTTAGCCTTTTTAGATAGCTCTTTTAGCTTATTAATTTTTAAACTCTATCAATTTTGGCAGTTTCGCCAAAAGACAAGCCCATCGCGACGTTTCGATTCCTTTTGAATCTTCCTCAGGCCAGGCTTGTTTGTAACTGAATTAAACTCTATAGAACGGTCCGCGTCCCCGATTCGGGAGGCCCCATCATTCTTTTTTTCTGCACTGTCCATTATTTTCCTGCACTGTCAATCAACCCTGCCATACTCACCGGTGGAAAATGCCACAATGAGGGAGAGGCAGTGGATTTTTTCCTTTTATATCCCCTCTCGGGCTCCTCCCCTCTGTGGTGTCAAGGTAAGTGTTTTTTTATATATTTTTAATCCTTTTTTAGGTTTTTTGAGACCCCAAAGAAAGCGTGAAACATTGACCACCCCATGAGGCACTGGCTGGTTAGGTTTGGGAAAAGGCCCACGCCCCAACCGAGGTTGGGGCCCAGGTTGTGCACTGTCCATCGCTGGAATGGCCCTAGTTCACTGACCTTTCCTTGGGATCTCGTGGGAGGGTTATGGTTAGGGTAAGTGCCTGTTTAGGCTTTAGAAAATCCATTATTATGGTTTAATGTAGCAGGCCCAACTGAGCCTGCTGGAAAAATTCCCCATGTCTTAGGGTTTAGCTAGATTTAGCTTTGAAAAAATTCCCCATGTCTTAGGGCTTAGCATGTTTAGCTAGATTTAGCTTTTTTGCTCGAGTCAGCATTGTTTAGCTAGAGTTAGCATTTTGTGTTTTGTTCAGCTGTTTTGCTTTTACTAACATTTTTTTGTGTTTTTTCTCCCTGACAGGTATGGTAAGTATTTTCTTTTTTGCAGGTATGGTGAGTATTTCTTTTTTGCAGGTACAGTGTCTTTCCTCGATTTTCTCCATGTAACTGATTAGCCAATCTACAAATCCTGGATTAGAACAGGACGAGCTAGCTCAATTTTAGCTTTGAAAATATCCATCCCTGGATTAGAACAGGTAGGAGTAGCTTAGTTAGCTTTCTTAGCTTTTTTAGCCTTTTTAGATAGCTCTTTTAGCTTATTAATTTTTAAACTCTATCAATTTTGGCAGTTTCGCCAAAAGACAAGCCCATCGCGACGTTTCGATTCCTTTTGAATCTTCCTCAGGCCAGGCTTGTTTGTAACTGAATTAAACTCTATAGAACGGTCCGCGTCCCCGATTCGGGAGGCCCCATCATTCTTTTTTTCTGCACTGTCCATTATTTTCCTGCACTGTCAATCAACCCTGCCATACTCACCGGTGGAAAATGCCACAATGAGGGAGAGGCAGTGGATTTTTTCCTTTTATATCCCCTCTCGGGCTCCTCCCCTCTGTGGTGTCAAGGTAAGTGTTTTTTTATATATTTTTAATCCTTTTTTAGGTTTTTTGAGACCCCAAAGAAAGCGTGAAACATTGACCACCCCATGAGGCACTGGCTGGTTAGGTTTGGGAAAAGGCCCACGCCCCAACCGAGGTTGGGGCCCAGGTTGTGCACTGTCCATCGCTGGAATGGCCCTAGTTCACTGACCTTTCCTTGGGATCTCGTGGGAGGGTTATGGTTAGGGTAAGTGCCTGTTTAGGCTTTAGAAAATCCATTATTATGGTTTAATGTAGCAGGCCCAACTGAGCCTGCTGGAAAAATTCCCCATGTCTTAGGGTTTAGCTAGATTTAGCTTTGAAAAAATTCCCCATGTCTTAGGGCTTAGCATGTTTAGCTAGATTTAGCTTTTTTGCTCGAGTCAGCATTGTTTAGCTAGAGTTAGCATTTTGTGTTTTGTTCAGCTGTTTTGCTTTTACTAACATTTTTTTGTGTTTTTTCTCCCTGACAGGTATGGTAAGTATTTTCTTTTTTGCAGGTATGGTGAGTATTTCTTTTTTGCAGGTACAGTGTCTTTCCTCGATTTTCTCCATGTAACTGATTAGCCAATCTACAAATCCTGGATTAGAACAGGACGAGCTAGCTCAATTTTAGCTTTGAAAATATCCATCCCTGGATTAGAACAGGTAGGAGTAGCTTAGTTAGCTTTCTTAGCTTTTTTAGCCTTTTTAGATAGCTCTTTTAGCTTATTAATTTTTAAACTCTATCAATTTTGGCAGTTTCGCCAAAAGACAAGCCCATCGCGACGTTTCGATTCCTTTTGAATCTTCCTCAGGCCAGGCTTGTTTGTAACTGAATTAAACTCTATAGAACGGTCCGCGTCCCCGATTCGGGAGGCCCCATCATTCTTTTTTTCTGCACTGTCCATTATTTTCCTGCACTGTCAATCAACCCTGCCATACTCACCGGTGGAAAATGCCACAATGAGGGAGAGGCAGTGGATTTTTTCCTTTTATATCCCCTCTCGGGCTCCTCCCCTCTGTGGTGTCAAGGTAAGTGTTTTTTTATATATTTTTAATCCTTTTTTAGGTTTTTTGAGACCCCAAAGAAAGCGTGAAACATTGACCACCCCATGAGGCACTGGCTGGTTAGGTTTGGGAAAAGGCCCACGCCCCAACCGAGGTTGGGGCCCAGGTTGTGCACTGTCCATCGCTGGAATGGCCCTAGTTCACTGACCTTTCCTTGGGATCTCGTGGGAGGGTTATGGTTAGGGTAAGTGCCTGTTTAGGCTTTAGAAAATCCATTATTATGGTTTAATGTAGCAGGCCCAACTGAGCCTGCTGGAAAAATTCCCCATGTCTTAGGGTTTAGCTAGATTTAGCTTTGAAAAAATTCCCCATGTCTTAGGGCTTAGCATGTTTAGCTAGATTTAGCTTTTTTGCTCGAGTCAGCATTGTTTAGCTAGAGTTAGCATTTTGTGTTTTGTTCAGCTGTTTTGCTTTTACTAACATTTTTTTGTGTTTTTTCTCCCTGACAGGTATGGTAAGTATTTTCTTTTTTGCAGGTATGGTGAGTATTTCTTTTTTGCAGGTACAGTGTCTTTCCTCGATTTTCTCCATGTAACTGATTAGCCAATCTACAAATCCTGGATTAGAACAGGACGAGCTAGCTCAATTTTAGCTTTGAAAATATCCATCCCTGGATTAGAACAGGTAGGAGTAGCTTAGTTAGCTTTCTTAGCTTTTTTAGCCTTTTTAGATAGCTCTTTTAGCTTATTAATTTTTAAACTCTATCAATTTTGGCAGTTTCGCCAAAAGACAAGCCCATCGCGACGTTTCGATTCCTTTTGAATCTTCCTCAGGCCAGGCTTGTTTGTAACTGAATTAAACTCTATAGAACGGTCCGCGTCCCCGATTCGGGAGGCCCCATCATTCTTTTTTTCTGCACTGTCCATTATTTTCCTGCACTGTCAATCAACCCTGCCATACTCACCGGTGGAAAATGCCACAATGAGGGAGAGGCAGTGGATTTTTTCCTTTTATATCCCCTCTCGGGCTCCTCCCCTCTGTGGTGTCAAGGTAAGTGTTTTTTTATATATTTTTAATCCTTTTTTAGGTTTTTTGAGACCCCAAAGAAAGCGTGAAACATTGACCACCCCATGAGGCACTGGCTGGTTAGGTTTGGGAAAAGGCCCACGCCCCAACCGAGGTTGGGGCCCAGGTTGTGCACTGTCCATCGCTGGAATGGCCCTAGTTCACTGACCTTTCCTTGGGATCTCGTGGGAGGGTTATGGTTAGGGTAAGTGCCTGTTTAGGCTTTAGAAAATCCATTATTATGGTTTAATGTAGCAGGCCCAACTGAGCCTGCTGGAAAAATTCCCCATGTCTTAGGGTTTAGCTAGATTTAGCTTTGAAAAAATTCCCCATGTCTTAGGGCTTAGCATGTTTAGCTAGATTTAGCTTTTTTGCTCGAGTCAGCATTGTTTAGCTAGAGTTAGCATTTTGTGTTTTGTTCAGCTGTTTTGCTTTTACTAACATTTTTTTGTGTTTTTTCTCCCTGACAGGTATGGTAAGTATTTTCTTTTTTGCAGGTATGGTGAGTATTTCTTTTTTGCAGGTACAGTGTCTTTCCTCGATTTTCTCCATGTAACTGATTAGCCAATCTACAAATCCTGGATTAGAACAGGACGAGCTAGCTCAATTTTAGCTTTGAAAATATCCATCCCTGGATTAGAACAGGTAGGAGTAGCTTAGTTAGCTTTCTTAGCTTTTTTAGCCTTTTTAGATAGCTCTTTTAGCTTATTAATTTTTAAACTCTATCAATTTTGGCAGTTTCGCCAAAAGACAAGCCCATCGCGACGTTTCGATTCCTTTTGAATCTTCCTCAGGCCAGGCTTGTTTGTAACTGAATTAAACTCTATAGAACGGTCCGCGTCCCCGATTCGGGAGGCCCCATCATTCTTTTTTTCTGCACTGTCCATTATTTTCCTGCACTGTCAATCAACCCTGCCATACTCACCGGTGGAAAATGCCACAATGAGGGAGAGGCAGTGGATTTTTTCCTTTTATATCCCCTCTCGGGCTCCTCCCCTCTGTGGTGTCAAGGTAAGTGTTTTTTTATATATTTTTAATCCTTTTTTAGGTTTTTTGAGACCCCAAAGAAAGCGTGAAACATTGACCACCCCATGAGGCACTGGCTGGTTAGGTTTGGGAAAAGGCCCACGCCCCAACCGAGGTTGGGGCCCAGGTTGTGCACTGTCCATCGCTGGAATGGCCCTAGTTCACTGACCTTTCCTTGGGATCTCGTGGGAGGGTTATGGTTAGGGTAAGTGCCTGTTTAGGCTTTAGAAAATCCATTATTATGGTTTAATGTAGCAGGCCCAACTGAGCCTGCTGGAAAAATTCCCCATGTCTTAGGGTTTAGCTAGATTTAGCTTTGAAAAAATTCCCCATGTCTTAGGGCTTAGCATGTTTAGCTAGATTTAGCTTTTTTGCTCGAGTCAGCATTGTTTAGCTAGAGTTAGCATTTTGTGTTTTGTTCAGCTGTTTTGCTTTTACTAACATTTTTTTGTGTTTTTTCTCCCTGACAGGTATGGTAAGTATTTTCTTTTTTGCAGGTATGGTGAGTATTTCTTTTTTGCAGGTACAGTGTCTTTCCTCGATTTTCTCCATGTAACTGATTAGCCAATCTACAAATCCTGGATTAGAACAGGACGAGCTAGCTCAATTTTAGCTTTGAAAATATCCATCCCTGGATTAGAACAGGTAGGAGTAGCTTAGTTAGCTTTCTTAGCTTTTTTAGCCTTTTTAGATAGCTCTTTTAGCTTATTAATTTTTAAACTCTATCAATTTTGGCAGTTTCGCCAAAAGACAAGCCCATCGCGACGTTTCGATTCCTTTTGAATCTTCCTCAGGCCAGGCTTGTTTGTAACTGAATTAAACTCTATAGAACGGTCCGCGTCCCCGATTCGGGAGGCCCCATCATTCTTTTTTTCTGCACTGTCCATTATTTTCCTGCACTGTCAATCAACCCTGCCATACTCACCGGTGGAAAATGCCACAATGAGGGAGAGGCAGTGGATTTTTTCCTTTTATATCCCCTCTCGGGCTCCTCCCCTCTGTGGTGTCAAGGTAAGTGTTTTTTTATATATTTTTAATCCTTTTTTAGGTTTTTTGAGACCCCAAAGAAAGCGTGAAACATTGACCACCCCATGAGGCACTGGCTGGTTAGGTTTGGGAAAAGGCCCACGCCCCAACCGAGGTTGGGGCCCAGGTTGTGCACTGTCCATCGCTGGAATGGCCCTAGTTCACTGACCTTTCCTTGGGATCTCGTGGGAGGGTTATGGTTAGGGTAAGTGCCTGTTTAGGCTTTAGAAAATCCATTATTATGGTTTAATGTAGCAGGCCCAACTGAGCCTGCTGGAAAAATTCCCCATGTCTTAGGGTTTAGCTAGATTTAGCTTTGAAAAAATTCCCCATGTCTTAGGGCTTAGCATGTTTAGCTAGATTTAGCTTTTTTGCTCGAGTCAGCATTGTTTAGCTAGAGTTAGCATTTTGTGTTTTGTTCAGCTGTTTTGCTTTTACTAACATTTTTTTGTGTTTTTTCTCCCTGACAGGTATGGTAAGTATTTTCTTTTTTGCAGGTATGGTGAGTATTTCTTTTTTGCAGGTACAGTGTCTTTCCTCGATTTTCTCCATGTAACTGATTAGCCAATCTACAAATCCTGGATTAGAACAGGACGAGCTAGCTCAATTTTAGCTTTGAAAATATCCATCCCTGGATTAGAACAGGTAGGAGTAGCTTAGTTAGCTTTCTTAGCTTTTTTAGCCTTTTTAGATAGCTCTTTTAGCTTATTAATTTTTAAACTCTATCAATTTTGGCAGTTTCGCCAAAAGACAAGCCCATCGCGACGTTTCGATTCCTTTTGAATCTTCCTCAGGCCAGGCTTGTTTGTAACTGAATTAAACTCTATAGAACGGTCCGCGTCCCCGATTCGGGAGGCCCCATCATTCTTTTTTTCTGCACTGTCCATTATTTTCCTGCACTGTCAATCAACCCTGCCATACTCACCGGTGGAAAATGCCACAATGAGGGAGAGGCAGTGGATTTTTTCCTTTTATATCCCCTCTCGGGCTCCTCCCCTCTGTGGTGTCAAGGTAAGTGTTTTTTTATATATTTTTAATCCTTTTTTAGGTTTTTTGAGACCCCAAAGAAAGCGTGAAACATTGACCACCCCATGAGGCACTGGCTGGTTAGGTTTGGGAAAAGGCCCACGCCCCAACCGAGGTTGGGGCCCAGGTTGTGCACTGTCCATCGCTGGAATGGCCCTAGTTCACTGACCTTTCCTTGGGATCTCGTGGGAGGGTTATGGTTAGGGTAAGTGCCTGTTTAGGCTTTAGAAAATCCATTATTATGGTTTAATGTAGCAGGCCCAACTGAGCCTGCTGGAAAAATTCCCCATGTCTTAGGGTTTAGCTAGATTTAGCTTTGAAAAAATTCCCCATGTCTTAGGGCTTAGCATGTTTAGCTAGATTTAGCTTTTTTGCTCGAGTCAGCATTGTTTAGCTAGAGTTAGCATTTTGTGTTTTGTTCAGCTGTTTTGCTTTTACTAACATTTTTTTGTGTTTTTTCTCCCTGACAGGTATGGTAAGTATTTTCTTTTTTGCAGGTATGGTGAGTATTTCTTTTTTGCAGGTACAGTGTCTTTCCTCGATTTTCTCCATGTAACTGATTAGCCAATCTACAAATCCTGGATTAGAACAGGACGAGCTAGCTCAATTTTAGCTTTGAAAATATCCATCCCTGGATTAGAACAGGGAGGAGTAGCTTAGTTAGCTTTCTTAGCTTTTTTAGCCTTTTTAGATAGCTCTTTTAGCTTATTAATTTTTAAACTCTATCAATTTTGGCAGTTTCGCCAAAAGACAAGCCCATCGCGACGTTTCGATTCCTTTTGAATCTTCCTCAGGCCAGGCTTGTTTGTAACTGAATTAAACTCTATAGAACGGTCCGCGTCCCCGATTCGGGAGGCCCCATCATTCTTTTTTTCTGCACTGTCCATTATTTTCCTGCACTGTCAATCAACCCTGCCATACTCACCGGTGGAAAATGCCACAATGAGGGAGAGGCAGTGGATTTTTTCCTTTTATATCCCCTCTCGGGCTCCTCCCCTCTGTGGTGTCAAGGTAAGTGTTTTTTTATATATTTTTAATCCTTTTTTAGGTTTTTTGAGACCCCAAAGAAAGCGTGAAACATTGACCACCCCATGAGGCACTGGCTGGTTAGGTTTGGGAAAAGGCCCACGCCCCAACCGAGGTTGGGGCCCAGGTTGTGCACTGTCCATCGCTGGAATGGCCCTAGTTCACTGACCTTTCCTTGGGATCTCGTGGGAGGGTTATGGTTAGGGTAAGTGCCTGTTTAGGCTTTAGAAAATCCATTATTATGGTTTAATGTAGCAGGCCCAACTGAGCCTGCTGGAAAAATTCCCCATGTCTTAGGGTTTAGCTAGATTTAGCTTTGAAAAAATTCCCCATGTCTTAGGGCTTAGCATGTTTAGCTAGATTTAGCTTTTTTGCTCGAGTCAGCATTGTTTAGCTAGAGTTAGCATTTTGTGTTTTGTTCAGCTGTTTTGCTTTTACTAACATTTTTTTGTGTTTTTTCTCCCTGACAGGTATGGTAAGTATTTTCTTTTTTGCAGGTATGGTGAGTATTTCTTTTTTGCAGGTACAGTGTCTTTCCTCGATTTTCTCCATGTAACTGATTAGCCAATCTACAAATCCTGGATTAGAACAGGACGAGCTAGCTCAATTTTAGCTTTGAAAATATCCATCCCTGGATTAGAACAGGTAGGAGTAGCTTAGTTAGCTTTCTTAGCTTTTTTAGCCTTTTTAGATAGCTCTTTTAGCTTATTAATTTTTAAACTCTATCAATTTTGGCAGTTTCGCCAAAAGACAAGCCCATCGCGACGTTTCGATTCCTTTTGAATCTTCCTCAGGCCAGGCTTGTTTGTAACTGAATTAAACTCTATAGAACGGTCCGCGTCCCCGATTCGGGAGGCCCCATCATTCTTTTTTTCTGCACTGTCCATTATTTTCCTGCACTGTCAATCAACCCTGCCATACTCACCGGTGGAAAATGCCACAATGAGGGAGAGGCAGTGGATTTTTTCCTTTTATATCCCCTCTCGGGCTCCTCCCCTCTGTGGTGTCAAGGTAAGTGTTTTTTTATATATTTTTAATCCTTTTTTAGGTTTTTTGAGACCCCAAAGAAAGCGTGAAACATTGACCACCCCATGAGGCACTGGCTGGTTAGGTTTGGGAAAAGGCCCACGCCCCAACCGAGGTTGGGGCCCAGGTTGTGCACTGTCCATCGCTGGAATGGCCCTAGTTCACTGACCTTTCCTTGGGATCTCGTGGGAGGGTTATGGTTAGGGTAAGTGCCTGTTTAGGCTTTAGAAAATCCATTATTATGGTTTAATGTAGCAGGCCCAACTGAGCCTGCTGGAAAAATTCCCCATGTCTTAGGGTTTAGCTAGATTTAGCTTTGAAAAAATTCCCCATGTCTTAGGGCTTAGCATGTTTAGCTAGATTTAGCTTTTTTGCTCGAGTCAGCATTGTTTAGCTAGAGTTAGCATTTTGTGTTTTGTTCAGCTGTTTTGCTTTTACTAACATTTTTTTGTGTTTTTTCTCCCTGACAGGTATGGTAAGTATTTTCTTTTTTGCAGGTATGGTGAGTATTTCTTTTTTGCAGGTACAGTGTCTTTCCTCGATTTTCTCCATGTAACTGATTAGCCAATCTACAAATCCTGGATTAGAACAGGACGAGCTAGCTCAATTTTAGCTTTGAAAATATCCATCCCTGGATTAGAACAGGTAGGAGTAGCTTAGTTAGCTTTCTTAGCTTTTTTAGCCTTTTTAGATAGCTCTTTTAGCTTATTAATTTTTAAACTCTATCAATTTTGGCAGTTTCGCCAAAAGACAAGCCCATCGCGACGTTTCGATTCCTTTTGAATCTTCCTCAGGCCAGGCTTGTTTGTAACTGAATTAAACTCTATAGAACGGTCCGCGTCCCCGATTCGGGAGGCCCCATCATTCTTTTTTTCTGCACTGTCCATTATTTTCCTGCACTGTCAATCAACCCTGCCATACTCACCGGTGGAAAATGCCACAATGAGGGAGAGGCAGTGGATTTTTTCCTTTTATATCCCCTCTCGGGCTCCTCCCCTCTGTGGTGTCAAGGTAAGTGTTTTTTTATATATTTTTAATCCTTTTTTAGGTTTTTTGAGACCCCAAAGAAAGCGTGAAACATTGACCACCCCATGAGGCACTGGCTGGTTAGGTTTGGGAAAAGGCCCACGCCCCAACCGAGGTTGGGGCCCAGGTTGTGCACTGTCCATCGCTGGAATGGCCCTAGTTCACTGACCTTTCCTTGGGATCTCGTGGGAGGGTTATGGTTAGGGTAAGTGCCTGTTTAGGCTTTAGAAAATCCATTATTATGGTTTAATGTAGCAGGCCCAACTGAGCCTGCTGGAAAAATTCCCCATGTCTTAGGGTTTAGCTAGATTTAGCTTTGAAAAAATTCCCCATGTCTTAGGGCTTAGCATGTTTAGCTAGATTTAGCTTTTTTGCTCGAGTCAGCATTGTTTAGCTAGAGTTAGCATTTTGTGTTTTGTTCAGCTGTTTTGCTTTTACTAACATTTTTTTGTGTTTTTTCTCCCTGACAGGTATGGTAAGTATTTTCTTTTTTGCAGGTATGGTGAGTATTTCTTTTTTGCAGGTACAGTGTCTTTCCTCGATTTTCTCCATGTAACTGATTAGCCAATCTACAAATCCTGGATTAGAACAGGACGAGCTAGCTCAATTTTAGCTTTGAAAATATCCATCCCTGGATTAGAACAGGTAGGAGTAGCTTAGTTAGCTTTCTTAGCTTTTTTAGCCTTTTTAGATAGCTCTTTTAGCTTATTAATTTTTAAACTCTATCAATTTTGGCAGTTTCGCCAAAAGACAAGCCCATCGCGACGTTTCGATTCCTTTTGAATCTTCCTCAGGCCAGGCTTGTTTGTAACTGAATTAAACTCTATAGAACGGTCCGCGTCCCCGATTCGGGAGGCCCCATCATTCTTTTTTTCTGCACTGTCCATTATTTTCCTGCACTGTCAATCAACCCTGCCATACTCACCGGTGGAAAATGCCACAATGAGGGAGAGGCAGTGGATTTTTTCCTTTTATATCCCCTCTCGGGCTCCTCCCCTCTGTGGTGTCAAGGTAAGTGTTTTTTTTATATATTTTTAATCCTTTTTTAGGTTTTTTGAGACCCCAAAGAAAGCGTGAAACATTGACCACCCCATGAGGCACTGGCTGGTTAGGTTTGGGAAAAGGCCCACGCCCCAACCGAGGTTGGGGCCCAGGTTGTGCACTGTCCATCGCTGGAATGGCCCTAG
The DNA here is from genome assembly GCF_963854185.1 of Sardina pilchardus. NCBI lineage: Eukaryota > Metazoa > Chordata > Actinopteri > Clupeiformes > Clupeidae > Sardina > Sardina pilchardus. The sequence goes on from NW_026910969.1 coordinate 39,028, forward strand.
TTCACTGACCTTTCCTTGGGATCTCGTGGGAGGGTTATGGTTAGGGTAAGTGCCTGTTTAGGCTTTAGAAAATCCATTATTATGGTTTAATGTAGCAGGCCCAACTGAGCCTGCTGGAAAAATTCCCCATGTCTTAGGGTTTAGCTAGATTTAGCTTTGAAAAAATTCCCCATGTCTTAGGGCTTAGCATGTTTAGCTAGATTTAGCTTTTTTGCTCGAGTCAGCATTGTTTAGCTAGAGTTAGCATTTTGTGTTTTGTTCAGCTGTTTTGCTTTTACTAACATTTTTTTGTGTTTTTTCTCCCTGACAGGTATGGTAAGTATTTTCTTTTTTGCAGGTATGGTGAGTATTTCTTTTTTGCAGGTACAGTGTCTTTCCTCGATTTTCTCCATGTAACTGATTAGCCAATCTACAAATCCTGGATTAGAACAGGACGAGCTAGCTCAATTTTAGCTTTGAAAATATCCATCCCTGGATTAGAACAGGTAGGAGTAGCTTAGTTAGCTTTCTTAGCTTTTTTAGCCTTTTTAGATAGCTCTTTTAGCTTATTAATTTTTAAACTCTATCAATTTTGGCAGTTTCGCCAAAAGACAAGCCCATCGCGACGTTTCGATTCCTTTTGAATCTTCCTCAGGCCAGGCTTGTTTGTAACTGAATTAAACTCTATAGAACGGTCCGCGTCCCCGATTCGGGAGGCCCCATCATTCTTTTTTTCTGCACTGTCCATTATTTTCCTGCACTGTCAATCAACCCTGCCATACTCACCGGTGGAAAATGCCACAATGAGGGAGAGGCAGTGGATTTTTTCCTTTTATATCCCCTCTCGGGCTCCTCCCCTCTGTGGTGTCAAGGTAAGTGTTTTTTTATATATTTTTAATCCTTTTTTAGGTTTTTTGAGACCCCAAAGAAAGCGTGAAACATTGACCACCCCATGAGGCACTGGCTGGTTAGGTTTGGGAAAAGGCCCACGCCCCAACCGAGGTTGGGGCCCAGGTTGTGCACTGTCCATCGCTGGAATGGCCCTAGTTCACTGACCTTTCCTTGGGATCTCGTGGGAGGGTTATGGTTAGGGTAAGTGCCTGTTTAGGCTTTAGAAAATCCATTATTATGGTTTAATGTAGCAGGCCCAACTGAGCCTGCTGGAAAAATTCCCCATGTCTTAGGGTTTAGCTAGATTTAGCTTTGAAAAAATTCCCCATGTCTTAGGGCTTAGCATGTTTAGCTAGATTTAGCTTTTTTGCTCGAGTCAGCATTGTTTAGCTAGAGTTAGCATTTTGTGTTTTGTTCAGCTGTTTTGCTTTTACTAACATTTTTTTGTGTTTTTTCTCCCTGACAGGTATGGTAAGTATTTTCTTTTTTGCAGGTATGGTGAGTATTTCTTTTTTGCAGGTACAGTGTCTTTCCTCGATTTTCTCCATGTAACTGATTAGCCAATCTACAAATCCTGGATTAGAACAGGACGAGCTAGCTCAATTTTAGCTTTGAAAATATCCATCCCTGGATTAGAACAGGTAGGAGTAGCTTAGTTAGCTTTCTTAGCTTTTTTAGCCTTTTTAGATAGCTCTTTTAGCTTATTAATTTTTAAACTCTATCAATTTTGGCAGTTTCGCCAAAAGACAAGCCCATCGCGACGTTTCGATTCCTTTTGAATCTTCCTCAGGCCAGGCTTGTTTGTAACTGAATTAAACTCTATAGAACGGTCCGCGTCCCCGATTCGGGAGGCCCCATCATTCTTTTTTTCTGCACTGTCCATTATTTTCCTGCACTGTCAATCAACCCTGCCATACTCACCGGTGGAAAATGCCACAATGAGGGAGAGGCAGTGGATTTTTTCCTTTTATATCCCCTCTCGGGCTCCTCCCCTCTGTGGTGTCAAGGTAAGTGTTTTTTTATATATTTTTAATCCTTTTTTAGGTTTTTTGAGACCCCAAAGAAAGCGTGAAACATTGACCACCCCATGAGGCACTGGCTGGTTAGGTTTGGGAAAAGGCCCACGCCCCAACCGAGGTTGGGGCCCAGGTTGTGCACTGTCCATCGCTGGAATGGCCCTAGTTCACTGACCTTTCCTTGGGATCTCGTGGGAGGGTTATGGTTAGGGTAAGTGCCTGTTTAGGCTTTAGAAAATCCATTATTATGGTTTAATGTAGCAGGCCCAACTGAGCCTGCTGGAAAAATTCCCCATGTCTTAGGGTTTAGCTAGATTTAGCTTTGAAAAAATTCCCCATGTCTTAGGGCTTAGCATGTTTAGCTAGATTTAGCTTTTTTGCTCGAGTCAGCATTGTTTAGCTAGAGTTAGCATTTTGTGTTTTGTTCAGCTGTTTTGCTTTTACTAACATTTTTTTGTGTTTTTTCTCCCTGACAGGTATGGTAAGTATTTTCTTTTTTGCAGGTATGGTGAGTATTTCTTTTTTGCAGGTACAGTGTCTTTCCTCGATTTTCTCCATGTAACTGATTAGCCAATCTACAAATCCTGGATTAGAACAGGACGAGCTAGCTCAATTTTAGCTTTGAAAATATCCATCCCTGGATTAGAACAGGTAGGAGTAGCTTAGTTAGCTTTCTTAGCTTTTTTAGCCTTTTTAGATAGCTCTTTTAGCTTATTAATTTTTAAACTCTATCAATTTTGGCAGTTTCGCCAAAAGACAAGCCCATCGCGACGTTTCGATTCCTTTTGAATCTTCCTCAGGCCAGGCTTGTTTGTAACTGAATTAAACTCTATAGAACGGTCCGCGTCCCCGATTCGGGAGGCCCCATCATTCTTTTTTTCTGCACTGTCCATTATTTTCCTGCACTGTCAATCAACCCTGCCATACTCACCGGTGGAAAATGCCACAATGAGGGAGAGGCAGTGGATTTTTTCCTTTTATATCCCCTCTCGGGCTCCTCCCCTCTGTGGTGTCAAGGTAAGTGTTTTTTTATATATTTTTAATCCTTTTTTAGGTTTTTTGAGACCCCAAAGAAAGCGTGAAACATTGACCACCCCATGAGGCACTGGCTGGTTAGGTTTGGGAAAAGGCCCACGCCCCAACCGAGGTTGGGGCCCAGGTTGTGCACTGTCCATCGCTGGAATGGCCCTAGTTCACTGACCTTTCCTTGGGATCTCGTGGGAGGGTTATGGTTAGGGTAAGTGCCTGTTTAGGCTTTAGAAAATCCATTATTATGGTTTAATGTAGCAGGCCCAACTGAGCCTGCTGGAAAAATTCCCCATGTCTTAGGGTTTAGCTAGATTTAGCTTTGAAAAAATTCCCCATGTCTTAGGGCTTAGCATGTTTAGCTAGATTTAGCTTTTTTGCTCGAGTCAGCATTGTTTAGCTAGAGTTAGCATTTTGTGTTTTGTTCAGCTGTTTTGCTTTTACTAACATTTTTTTGTGTTTTTTCTCCCTGACAGGTATGGTAAGTATTTTCTTTTTTGCAGGTATGGTGAGTATTTCTTTTTTGCAGGTACAGTGTCTTTCCTCGATTTTCTCCATGTAACTGATTAGCCAATCTACAAATCCTGGATTAGAACAGGACGAGCTAGCTCAATTTTAGCTTTGAAAATATCCATCCCTGGATTAGAACAGGTAGGAGTAGCTTAGTTAGCTTTCTTAGCTTTTTTAGCCTTTTTAGATAGCTCTTTTAGCTTATTAATTTTTAAACTCTATCAATTTTGGCAGTTTCGCCAAAAGACAAGCCCATCGCGACGTTTCGATTCCTTTTGAATCTTCCTCAGGCCAGGCTTGTTTGTAACTGAATTAAACTCTATAGAACGGTCCGCGTCCCCGATTCGGGAGGCCCCATCATTCTTTTTTTCTGCACTGTCCATTATTTTCCTGCACTGTCAATCAACCCTGCCATACTCACCGGTGGAAAATGCCACAATGAGGGAGAGGCAGTGGATTTTTTCCTTTTATATCCCCTCTCGGGCTCCTCCCCTCTGTGGTGTCAAGGTAAGTGTTTTTTTATATATTTTTAATCCTTTTTTAGGTTTTTTGAGACCCCAAAGAAAGCGTGAAACATTGACCACCCCATGAGGCACTGGCTGGTTAGGTTTGGGAAAAGGCCCACGCCCCAACCGAGGTTGGGGCCCAGGTTGTGCACTGTCCATCGCTGGAATGGCCCTAGTTCACTGACCTTTCCTTGGGATCTCGTGGGAGGGTTATGGTTAGGGTAAGTGCCTGTTTAGGCTTTAGAAAATCCATTATTATGGTTTAATGTAGCAGGCCCAACTGAGCCTGCTGGAAAAATTCCCCATGTCTTAGGGTTTAGCTAGATTTAGCTTTGAAAAAATTCCCCATGTCTTAGGGCTTAGCATGTTTAGCTAGATTTAGCTTTTTTGCTCGAGTCAGCATTGTTTAGCTAGAGTTAGCATTTTGTGTTTTGTTCAGCTGTTTTGCTTTTACTAACATTTTTTTGTGTTTTTTCTCCCTGACAGGTATGGTAAGTATTTTCTTTTTTGCAGGTATGGTGAGTATTTCTTTTTTGCAGGTACAGTGTCTTTCCTCGATTTTCTCCATGTAACTGATTAGCCAATCTACAAATCCTGGATTAGAACAGGACGAGCTAGCTCAATTTTAGCTTTGAAAATATCCATCCCTGGATTAGAACAGGTAGGAGTAGCTTAGTTAGCTTTCTTAGCTTTTTTAGCCTTTTTAGATAGCTCTTTTAGCTTATTAATTTTTAAACTCTATCAATTTTGGCAGTTTCGCCAAAAGACAAGCCCATCGCGACGTTTCGATTCCTTTTGAATCTTCCTCAGGCCAGGCTTGTTTGTAACTGAATTAAACTCTATAGAACGGTCCGCGTCCCCGATTCGGGAGGCCCCATCATTCTTTTTTTCTGCACTGTCCATTATTTTCCTGCACTGTCAATCAACCCTGCCATACTCACCGGTGGAAAATGCCACAATGAGGGAGAGGCAGTGGATTTTTTCCTTTTATATCCCCTCTCGGGCTCCTCCCCTCTGTGGTGTCAAGGTAAGTGTTTTTTTATATATTTTTAATCCTTTTTTAGGTTTTTTGAGACCCCAAAGAAAGCGTGAAACATTGACCACCCCATGAGGCACTGGCTGGTTAGGTTTGGGAAAAGGCCCACGCCCCAACCGAGGTTGGGGCCCAGGTTGTGCACTGTCCATCGCTGGAATGGCCCTAGTTCACTGACCTTTCCTTGGGATCTCGTGGGAGGGTTATGGTTAGGGTAAGTGCCTGTTTAGGCTTTAGAAAATCCATTATTATGGTTTAATGTAGCAGGCCCAACTGAGCCTGCTGGAAAAATTCCCCATGTCTTAGGGTTTAGCTAGATTTAGCTTTGAAAAAATTCCCCATGTCTTAGGGCTTAGCATGTTTAGCTAGATTTAGCTTTTTTGCTCGAGTCAGCATTGTTTAGCTAGAGTTAGCATTTTGTGTTTTGTTCAGCTGTTTTGCTTTTACTAACATTTTTTTGTGTTTTTTCTCCCTGACAGGTATGGTAAGTATTTTCTTTTTTGCAGGTATGGTGAGTATTTCTTTTTTGCAGGTACAGTGTCTTTCCTCGATTTTCTCCATGTAACTGATTAGCCAATCTACAAATCCTGGATTAGAACAGGACGAGCTAGCTCAATTTTAGCTTTGAAAATATCCATCCCTGGATTAGAACAGGTAGGAGTAGCTTAGTTAGCTTTCTTAGCTTTTTTAGCCTTTTTAGATAGCTCTTTTAGCTTATTAATTTTTAAACTCTATCAATTTTGGCAGTTTCGCCAAAAGACAAGCCCATCGCGACGTTTCGATTCCTTTTGAATCTTCCTCAGGCCAGGCTTGTTTGTAACTGAATTAAACTCTATAGAACGGTCCGCGTCCCCGATTCGGGAGGCCCCATCATTCTTTTTTTCTGCACTGTCCATTATTTTCCTGCACTGTCAATCAACCCTGCCATACTCACCGGTGGAAAATGCCACAATGAGGGAGAGGCAGTGGATTTTTTCCTTTTATATCCCCTCTCGGGCTCCTCCCCTCTGTGGTGTCAAGGTAAGTGTTTTTTTATATATTTTTAATCCTTTTTTAGGTTTTTTGAGACCCCAAAGAAAGCGTGAAACATTGACCACCCCATGAGGCACTGGCTGGTTAGGTTTGGGAAAAGGCCCACGCCCCAACCGAGGTTGGGGCCCAGGTTGTGCACTGTCCATCGCTGGAATGGCCCTAGTTCACTGACCTTTCCTTGGGATCTCGTGGGAGGGTTATGGTTAGGGTAAGTGCCTGTTTAGGCTTTAGAAAATCCATTATTATGGTTTAATGTAGCAGGCCCAACTGAGCCTGCTGGAAAAATTCCCCATGTCTTAGGGTTTAGCTAGATTTAGCTTTGAAAAAATTCCCCATGTCTTAGGGCTTAGCATGTTTAGCTAGATTTAGCTTTTTTGCTCGAGTCAGCATTGTTTAGCTAGAGTTAGCATTTTGTGTTTTGTTCAGCTGTTTTGCTTTTACTAACATTTTTTTGTGTTTTTTCTCCCTGACAGGTATGGTAAGTATTTTCTTTTTTGCAGGTATGGTGAGTATTTCTTTTTTGCAGGTACAGTGTCTTTCCTCGATTTTCTCCATGTAACTGATTAGCCAATCTACAAATCCTGGATTAGAACAGGACGAGCTAGCTCAATTTTAGCTTTGAAAATATCCATCCCTGGATTAGAACAGGTAGGAGTAGCTTAGTTAGCTTTCTTAGCTTTTTTAGCCTTTTTAGATAGCTCTTTTAGCTTATTAATTTTTAAACTCTATCAATTTTGGCAGTTTCGCCAAAAGACAAGCCCATCGCGACGTTTCGATTCCTTTTGAATCTTCCTCAGGCCAGGCTTGTTTGTAACTGAATTAAACTCTATAGAACGGTCCGCGTCCCCGATTCGGGAGGCCCCATCATTCTTTTTTTCTGCACTGTCCATTATTTTCCTGCACTGTCAATCAACCCTGCCATACTCACCGGTGGAAAATGCCACAATGAGGGAGAGGCAGTGGATTTTTTCCTTTTATATCCCCTCTCGGGCTCCTCCCCTCTGTGGTGTCAAGGTAAGTGTTTTTTTATATATTTTTAATCCTTTTTTAGGTTTTTTGAGACCCCAAAGAAAGCGTGAAACATTGACCACCCCATGAGGCACTGGCTGGTTAGGTTTGGGAAAAGGCCCACGCCCCAACCGAGGTTGGGGCCCAGGTTGTGCACTGTCCATCGCTGGAATGGCCCTAGTTCACTGACCTTTCCTTGGGATCTCGTGGGAGGGTTATGGTTAGGGTAAGTGCCTGTTTAGGCTTTAGAAAATCCATTATTATGGTTTAATGTAGCAGGCCCAACTGAGCCTGCTGGAAAAATTCCCCATGTCTTAGGGTTTAGCTAGATTTAGCTTTGAAAAAATTCCCCATGTCTTAGGGCTTAGCATGTTTAGCTAGATTTAGCTTTTTTGCTCGAGTCAGCATTGTTTAGCTAGAGTTAGCATTTTGTGTTTTGTTCAGCTGTTTTGCTTTTACTAACATTTTTTTGTGTTTTTTCTCCCTGACAGGTATGGTAAGTATTTTCTTTTTTGCAGGTATGGTGAGTATTTCTTTTTTGCAGGTACAGTGTCTTTCCTCGATTTTCTCCATGTAACTGATTAGCCAATCTACAAATCCTGGATTAGAACAGGACGAGCTAGCTCAATTTTAGCTTTGAAAATATCCATCCCTGGATTAGAACAGGTAGGAGTAGCTTAGTTAGCTTTCTTAGCTTTTTTAGCCTTTTTAGATAGCTCTTTTAGCTTATTAATTTTTAAACTCTATCAATTTTGGCAGTTTCGCCAAAAGACAAGCCCATCGCGACGTTTCGATTCCTTTTGAATCTTCCTCAGGCCAGGCTTGTTTGTAACTGAATTAAACTCTATAGAACGGTCCGCGTCCCCGATTCGGGAGGCCCCATCATTCTTTTTTTCTGCACTGTCCATTATTTTCCTGCACTGTCAATCAACCCTGCCATACTCACCGGTGGAAAATGCCACAATGAGGGAGAGGCAGTGGATTTTTTCCTTTTATATCCCCTCTCGGGCTCCTCCCCTCTGTGGTGTCAAGGTAAGTGTTTTTTTATATATTTTTAATCCTTTTTTAGGTTTTTTGAGACCCCAAAGAAAGCGTGAAACATTGACCACCCCATGAGGCACTGGCTGGTTAGGTTTGGGAAAAGGCCCACGCCCCAACCGAGGTTGGGGCCCAGGTTGTGCACTGTCCATCGCTGGAATGGCCCTAGTTCACTGACCTTTCCTTGGGATCTCGTGGGAGGGTTATGGTTAGGGTAAGTGCCTGTTTAGGCTTTAGAAAATCCATTATTATGGTTTAATGTAGCAGGCCCAACTGAGCCTGCTGGAAAAATTCCCCATGTCTTAGGGTTTAGCTAGATTTAGCTTTGAAAAAATTCCCCATGTCTTAGGGCTTAGCATGTTTAGCTAGATTTAGCTTTTTTGCTCGAGTCAGCATTGTTTAGCTAGAGTTAGCATTTTGTGTTTTGTTCAGCTGTTTTGCTTTTACTAACATTTTTTTGTGTTTTTTCTCCCTGACAGGTATGGTAAGTATTTTCTTTTTTGCAGGTATGGTGAGTATTTCTTTTTTGCAGGTACAGTGTCTTTCCTCGATTTTCTCCATGTAACTGATTAGCCAATCTACAAATCCTGGATTAGAACAGGACGAGCTAGCTCAATTTTAGCTTTGAAAATATCCATCCCTGGATTAGAACAGGTAGGAGTAGCTTAGTTAGCTTTCTTAGCTTTTTTAGCCTTTTTAGATAGCTCTTTTAGCTTATTAATTTTTAAACTCTATCAATTTTGGCAGTTTCGCCAAAAGACAAGCCCATCGCGACGTTTCGATTCCTTTTGAATCTTCCTCAGGCCAGGCTTGTTTGTAACTGAATTAAACTCTATAGAACGGTCCGCGTCCCCGATTCGGGAGGCCCCATCATTCTTTTTTTCTGCACTGTCCATTATTTTCCTGCACTGTCAATCAACCCTGCCATACTCACCGGTGGAAAATGCCACAATGAGGGAGAGGCAGTGGATTTTTTCCTTTTATATCCCCTCTCGGGCTCCTCCCCTCTGTGGTGTCAAGGTAAGTGTTTTTTTATATATTTTTAATCCTTTTTTAGGTTTTTTGAGACCCCAAAGAAAGCGTGAAACATTGACCACCCCATGAGGCACTGGCTGGTTAGGTTTGGGAAAAGGCCCACGCCCCAACCGAGGTTGGGGCCCAGGTTGTGCACTGTCCATCGCTGGAATGGCCCTAGTTCACTGACCTTTCCTTGGGATCTCGTGGGAGGGTTATGGTTAGGGTAAGTGCCTGTTTAGGCTTTAGAAAATCCATTATTATGGTTTAATGTAGCAGGCCCAACTGAGCCTGCTGGAAAAATTCCCCATGTCTTAGGGTTTAGCTAGATTTAGCTTTGAAAAAATTCCCCATGTCTTAGGGCTTAGCATGTTTAGCTAGATTTAGCTTTTTTGCTCGAGTCAGCATTGTTTAGCTAGAGTTAGCATTTTGTGTTTTGTTCAGCTGTTTTGCTTTTACTAACATTTTTTTGTGTTTTTTCTCCCTGACAGGTATGGTAAGTATTTTCTTTTTTGCAGGTATGGTGAGTATTTCTTTTTTGCAGGTACAGTGTCTTTCCTCGATTTTCTCCATGTAACTGATTAGCCAATCTACAAATCCTGGATTAGAACAGGACGAGCTAGCTCAATTTTAGCTTTGAAAATATCCATCCCTGGATTAGAACAGGTAGGAGTAGCTTAGTTAGCTTTCTTAGCTTTTTTAGCCTTTTTAGATAGCTCTTTTAGCTTATTAATTTTTAAACTCTATCAATTTTGGCAGTTTCGCCAAAAGACAAGCCCATCGCGACGTTTCGATTCCTTTTGAATCTTCCTCAGGCCAGGCTTGTTTGTAACTGAATTAAACTCTATAGAACGGTCCGCGTCCCCGATTCGGGAGGCCCCATCATTCTTTTTTTCTGCACTGTCCATTATTTTCCTGCACTGTCAATCAACCCTGCCATACTCACCGGTGGAAAATGCCACAATGAGGGAGAGGCAGTGGATTTTTTCCTTTTATATCCCCTCTCGGGCTCCTCCCCTCTGTGGTGTCAAGGTAAGTGTTTTTTTATATATTTTTAATCCTTTTTTAGGTTTTTTGAGACCCCAAAGAAAGCGTGAAACATTGACCACCCCATGAGGCACTGGCTGGTTAGGTTTGGGAAAAGGCCCACGCCCCAACCGAGGTTGGGGCCCAGGTTGTGCACTGTCCATCGCTGGAATGGCCCTAGTTCACTGACCTTTCCTTGGGATCTCGTGGGAGGGTTATGGTTAGGGTAAGTGCCTGTTTAGGCTTTAGAAAATCCATTATTATGGTTTAATGTAGCAGGCCCAACTGAGCCTGCTGGAAAAATTCCCCATGTCTTAGGGTTTAGCTAGATTTAGCTTTGAAAAAATTCCCCATGTCTTAGGGCTTAGCATGTTTAGCTAGATTTAGCTTTTTTGCTCGAGTCAGCATTGTTTAGCTAGAGTTAGCATTTTGTGTTTTGTTCAGCTGTTTTGCTTTTACTAACATTTTTTTGTGTTTTTTCTCCCTGACAGGTATGGTAAGTATTTTCTTTTTTGCAGGTATGGTGAGTATTTCTTTTTTGCAGGTACAGTGTCTTTCCTCGATTTTCTCCATGTAACTGATTAGCCAATCTACAAATCCTGGATTAGAACAGGACGAGCTAGCTCAATTTTAGCTTTGAAAATATCCATCCCTGGATTAGAACAGGTAGGAGTAGCTTAGTTAGCTTTCTTAGCTTTTTTAGCCTTTTTAGATAGCTCTTTTAGCTTATTAATTTTTAAACTCTATCAATTTTGGCAGTTTCGCCAAAAGACAAGCCCATCGCGACGTTTCGATTCCTTTTGAATCTTCCTCAGGCCAGGCTTGTTTGTAACTGAATTAAACTCTATAGAACGGTCCGCGTCCCCGATTCGGGAGGCCCCATCATTCTTTTTTTCTGCACTGTCCATTATTTTCCTGCACTGTCAATCAACCCTGCCATACTCACCGGTGGAAAATGCCACAATGAGGGAGAGGCAGTGGATTTTTTCCTTTTATATCCCCTCTCGGGCTCCTCCCCTCTGTGGTGTCAAGGTAAGTGTTTTTTTATATATTTTTAATCCTTTTTTAGGTTTTTTGAGACCCCAAAGAAAGCGTGAAACATTGACCACCCCATGAGGCACTGGCTGGTTAGGTTTGGGAAAAGGCCCACGCCCCAACCGAGGTTGGGGCCCAGGTTGTGCACTGTCCATCGCTGGAATGGCCCTAGTTCACTGACCTTTCCTTGGGATCTCGTGGGAGGGTTATGGTTAGGGTAAGTGCCTGTTTAGGCTTTAGAAAATCCATTATTATGGTTTAATGTAGCAGGCCCAACTGAGCCTGCTGGAAAAATTCCCCATGTCTTAGGGTTTAGCTAGATTTAGCTTTGAAAAAATTCCCCATGTCTTAGGGCTTAGCATGTTTAGCTAGATTTAGCTTTTTTGCTCGAGTCAGCATTGTTTAGCTAGAGTTAGCATTTTGTGTTTTGTTCAGCTGTTTTGCTTTTACTAACATTTTTTTGTGTTTTTTCTCCCTGACAGGTATGGTAAGTATTTTCTTTTTTGCAGGTATGGTGAGTATTTCTTTTTTGCAGGTACAGTGTCTTTCCTCGATTTTCTCCATGTAACTGATTAGCCAATCTACAAATCCTGGATTAGAACAGGACGAGCTAGCTCAATTTTAGCTTTGAAAATATCCATCCCTGGATTAGAACAGGTAGGAGTAGCTTAGTTAGCTTTCTTAGCTTTTTTAGCCTTTTTAGATAGCTCTTTTAGCTTATTAATTTTTAAACTCTATCAATTTTGGCAGTTTCGCCAAAAGACAAGCCCATCGCGACGTTTCGATTCCTTTTGAATCTTCCTCAGGCCAGGCTTGTTTGTAACTGAATTAAACTCTATAGAACGGTCCGCGTCCCCGATTCGGGAGGCCCCATCATTCTTTTTTTCTGCACTGTCCATTATTTTCCTGCACTGTCAATCAACCCTGCCATACTCACCGGTGGAAAATGCCACAATGAGGGAGAGGCAGTGGATTTTTTCCTTTTATATCCCCTCTCGGGCTCCTCCCCTCTGTGGTGTCAAGGTAAGTGTTTTTTTATATATTTTTAATCCTTTTTTAGGTTTTTTGAGACCCCAAAGAAAGCGTGAAACATTGACCACCCCATGAGGCACTGGCTGGTTAGGTTTGGGAAAAGGCCCACGCCCCAACCGAGGTTGGGGCCCAGGTTGTGCACTGTCCATCGCTGGAATGGCCCTAGTTCACTGACCTTTCCTTGGGATCTCGTGGGAGGGTTATGGTTAGGGTAAGTGCCTGTTTAGGCTTTAGAAAATCCATTATTATGGTTTAATGTAGCAGGCCCAACTGAGCCTGCTGGAAAAATTCCCCATGTCTTAGGGTTTAGCTAGATTTAGCTTTGAAAAAATTCCCCATGTCTTAGGGCTTAGCATGTTTAGCTAGATTTAGCTTTTTTGCTCGAGTCAGCATTGTTTAGCTAGAGTTAGCATTTTGTGTTTTGTTCAGCTGTTTTGCTTTTACTAACATTTTTTTGTGTTTTTTCTCCCTGACAGGTATGGTAAGTATTTTCTTTTTTGCAGGTATGGTGAGTATTTCTTTTTTGCAGGTACAGTGTCTTTCCTCGATTTTCTCCATGTAACTGATTAGCCAATCTACAAATCCTGGATTAGAACAGGACGAGCTAGCTCAATTTTAGCTTTGAAAATATCCATCCCTGGATTAGAACAGGTAGGAGTAGCTTAGTTAGCTTTCTTAGCTTTTTTAGCCTTTTTAGATAGCTCTTTTAGCTTATTAATTTTTAAACTCTATCAATTTTGGCAGTTTCGCCAAAAGACAAGCCCATCGCGACGTTTCGATTCCTTTTGAATCTTCCTCAGGCCAGGCTTGTTTGTAACTGAATTAAACTCTATAGAACGGTCCGCGTCCCCGATTCGGGAGGCCCCATCATTCTTTTTTTCTGCACTGTCCATTATTTTCCTGCACTGTCAATCAACCCTGCCATACTCACCGGTGGAAAATGCCACAATGAGGGAGAGGCAGTGGATTTTTTCCTTTTATATCCCCTCTCGGGCTCCTCCCCTCTGTGGTGTCAAGGTAAGTGTTTTTTTATATATTTTTAATCCTTTTTTAGGTTTTTTGAGACCCCAAAGAAAGCGTGAAACATTGACCACCCCATGAGGCACTGGCTGGTTAGGTTTGGGAAAAGGCCCACGCCCCAACCGAGGTTGGGGCCCAGGTTGTGCACTGTCCATCGCTGGAATGGCCCTAGTTCACTGACCTTTCCTTGGGATCTCGTGGGAGGGTTATGGTTAGGGTAAGTGCCTGTTTAGGCTTTAGAAAATCCATTATTATGGTTTAATGTAGCAGGCCCAACTGAGCCTGCTGGAAAAATTCCCCATGTCTTAGGGTTTAGCTAGATTTAGCTTTGAAAAAATTCCCCATGTCTTAGGGCTTAGCATGTTTAGCTAGATTTAGCTTTTTTGCTCGAGTCAGCATTGTTTAGCTAGAGTTAGCATTTTGTGTTTTGTTCAGCTGTTTTGCTTTTACTAACATTTTTTTGTGTTTTTTCTCCCTGACAGGTATGGTAAGTATTTTCTTTTTTGCAGGTATGGTGAGTATTTCTTTTTTGCAGGTACAGTGTCTTTCCTCGATTTTCTCCATGTAACTGATTAGCCAATCTACAAATCCTGGATTAGAACAGGACGAGCTAGCTCAATTTTAGCTTTGAAAATATCCATCCCTGGATTAGAACAGGGAGGAGTAGCTTAGTTAGCTTTCTTAGCTTTTTTAGCCTTTTTAGATAGCTCTTTTAGCTTATTAATTTTTAAACTCTATCAATTTTGGCAGTTTCGCCAAAAGACAAGCCCATCGCGACGTTTCGATTCCTTTTGAATCTTCCTCAGGCCAGGCTTGTTTGTAACTGAATTAAACTCTATAGAACGGTCCGCGTCCCCGATTCGGGAGGCCCCATCATTCTTTTTTTCTGCACTGTCCATTATTTTCCTGCACTGTCAATCAACCCTGCCATACTCACCGGTGGAAAATGCCACAATGAGGGAGAGGCAGTGGATTTTTTCCTTTTATATCCCCTCTCGGGCTCCTCCCCTCTGTGGTGTCAAGGTAAGTGTTTTTTTATATATTTTTAATCCTTTTTTAGGTTTTTTGAGACCCCAAAGAAAGCGTGAAACATTGACCACCCCATGAGGCACTGGCTGGTTAGGTTTGGGAAAAGGCCCACGCCCCAACCGAGGTTGGGGCCCAGGTTGTGCACTGTCCATCGCTGGAATGGCCCTAGTTCACTGACCTTTCCTTGGGATCTCGTGGGAGGGTTATGGTTAGGGTAAGTGCCTGTTTAGGCTTTAGAAAATCCATTATTATGGTTTAATGTAGCAGGCCCAACTGAGCCTGCTGGAAAAATTCCCCATGTCTTAGGGTTTAGCTAGATTTAGCTTTGAAAAAATTCCCCATGTCTTAGGGCTTAGCATGTTTAGCTAGATTTAGCTTTTTTGCTCGAGTCAGCATTGTTTAGCTAGAGTTAGCATTTTGTGTTTTGTTCAGCTGTTTTGCTTTTACTAACATTTTTTTGTGTTTTTTCTCCCTGACAGGTATGGTAAGTATTTTCTTTTTTGCAGGTATGGTGAGTATTTCTTTTTTGCAGGTACAGTGTCTTTCCTCGATTTTCTCCATGTAACTGATTAGCCAATCTACAAATCCTGGATTAGAACAGGACGAGCTAGCTCAATTTTAGCTTTGAAAATATCCATCCCTGGATTAGAACAGGTAGGAGTAGCTTAGTTAGCTTTCTTAGCTTTTTTAGCCTTTTTAGATAGCTCTTTTAGCTTATTAATTTTTAAACTCTATCAATTTTGGCAGTTTCGCCAAAAGACAAGCCCATCGCGACGTTTCGATTCCTTTTGAATCTTCCTCAGGCCAGGCTTGTTTGTAACTGAATTAAACTCTATAGAACGGTCCGCGTCCCCGATTCGGGAGGCCCCATCATTCTTTTTTTCTGCACTGTCCATTATTTTCCTGCACTGTCAATCAACCCTGCCATACTCACCGGTGGAAAATGCCACAATGAGGGAGAGGCAGTGGATTTTTTCCTTTTATATCCCCTCTCGGGCTCCTCCCCTCTGTGGTGTCAAGGTAAGTGTTTTTTTATATATTTTTAATCCTTTTTTAGGTTTTTTGAGACCCCAAAGAAAGCGTGAAACATTGACCACCCCATGAGGCACTGGCTGGTTAGGTTTGGGAAAAGGCCCACGCCCCAACCGAGGTTGGGGCCCAGGTTGTGCACTGTCCATCGCTGGAATGGCCCTAGTTCACTGACCTTTCCTTGGGATCTCGTGGGAGGGTTATGGTTAGGGTAAGTGCCTGTTTAGGCTTTAGAAAATCCATTATTATGGTTTAATGTAGCAGGCCCAACTGAGCCTGCTGGAAAAATTCCCCATGTCTTAGGGTTTAGCTAGATTTAGCTTTGAAAAAATTCCCCATGTCTTAGGGCTTAGCATGTTTAGCTAGATTTAGCTTTTTTGCTCGAGTCAGCATTGTTTAGCTAGAGTTAGCATTTTGTGTTTTGTTCAGCTGTTTTGCTTTTACTAACATTTTTTTGTGTTTTTTCTCCCTGACAGGTATGGTAAGTATTTTCTTTTTTGCAGGTATGGTGAGTATTTCTTTTTTGCAGGTACAGTGTCTTTCCTCGATTTTCTCCATGTAACTGATTAGCCAATCTACAAATCCTGGATTAGAACAGGACGAGCTAGCTCAATTTTAGCTTTGAAAATATCCATCCCTGGATTAGAACAGGTAGGAGTAGCTTAGTTAGCTTTCTTAGCTTTTTTAGCCTTTTTAGATAGCTCTTTTAGCTTATTAATTTTTAAACTCTATCAATTTTGGCAGTTTCGCCAAAAGACAAGCCCATCGCGACGTTTCGATTCCTTTTGAATCTTCCTCAGGCCAGGCTTGTTTGTAACTGAATTAAACTCTATAGAACGGTCCGCGTCCCCGATTCGGGAGGCCCCATCATTCTTTTTTTCTGCACTGTCCATTATTTTCCTGCACTGTCAATCAACCCTGCCATACTCACCGGTGGAAAATGCCACAATGAGGGAGAGGCAGTGGATTTTTTCCTTTTATATCCCCTCTCGGGCTCCTCCCCTCTGTGGTGTCAAGGTAAGTGTTTTTTTATATATTTTTAATCCTTTTTTAGGTTTTTTGAGACCCCAAAGAAAGCGTGAAACATTGACCACCCCATGAGGCACTGGCTGGTTAGGTTTGGGAAAAGGCCCACGCCCCAACCGAGGTTGGGGCCCAGGTTGTGCACTGTCCATCGCTGGAATGGCCCTAGTTCACTGACCTTTCCTTGGGATCTCGTGGGAGGGTTATGGTTAGGGTAAGTGCCTGTTTAGGCTTTAGAAAATCCATTATTATGGTTTAATGTAGCAGGCCCAACTGAGCCTGCTGGAAAAATTCCCCATGTCTTAGGGTTTAGCTAGATTTAGCTTTGAAAAAATTCCCCATGTCTTAGGGCTTAGCATGTTTAGCTAGATTTAGCTTTTTTGCTCGAGTCAGCATTGTTTAGCTAGAGTTAGCATTTTGTGTTTTGTTCAGCTGTTTTGCTTTTACTAACATTTTTTTGTGTTTTTTCTCCCTGACAGGTATGGTAAGTATTTTCTTTTTTGCAGGTATGGTGAGTATTTCTTTTTTGCAGGTACAGTGTCTTTCCTCGATTTTCTCCATGTAACTGATTAGCCAATCTACAAATCCTGGATTAGAACAGGACGAGCTAGCTCAATTTTAGCTTTGAAAATATCCATCCCTGGATTAGAACAGGTAGGAGTAGCTTAGTTAGCTTTCTTAGCTTTTTTAGCCTTTTTAGATAGCTCTTTTAGCTTATTAATTTTTAAACTCTATCAATTTTGGCAGTTTCGCCAAAAGACAAGCCCATCGCGACGTTTCGATTCCTTTTGAATCTTCCTCAGGCCAGGCTTGTTTGTAACTGAATTAAACTCTATAGAACGGTCCGCGTCCCCGATTCGGGAGGCCCCATCATTCTTTTTTTCTGCACTGTCCATTATTTTCCTGCACTGTCAATCAACCCTGCCATACTCACCGGTGGAAAATGCCACAATGAGGGAGAGGCAGTGGATTTTTTCCTTTTATATCCCCTCTCGGGCTCCTCCCCTCTGTGGTGTCAAGGTAAGTGTTTTTTTTATATATTTTTAATCCTTTTTTAGGTTTTTTGAGACCCCAAAGAAAGCGTGAAACATTGACCACCCCATGAGGCACTGGCTGGTTAGGTTTGGGAAAAGGCCCACGCCCCAACCGAGGTTGGGGCCCAGGTTGTGCACTGTCCATCGCTGGAATGGCCCTAGTTCACTGACCTTTCCTTGGGATCTCGTGGGAGGGTTATGGTTAGGGTAAGTGCCTGTTTAGGCTTTAGAAAATCCATTATTATGGTTTAATGTAGCAGGCCCAACTGAGCCTGCTGGAAAAATTCCCCATGTCTTAGGGTTTAGCTAGATTTAGCTTTGAAAAAATTCCCCATGTCTTAGGGCTTAGCATGTTTAGCTAGATTTAGCTTTTTTGCTCGAGTCAGCATTGTTTAGCTAGAGTTAGCATTTTGTGTTTTGTTCAGCTGTTTTGCTTTTACTAACATTTTTTTGTGTTTTTTCTCCCTGACAGGTATGGTAAGTATTTTCTTTTTTGCAGGTATGGTGAGTATTTCTTTTTTGCAGGTACAGTGTCTTTCCTCGATTTTCTCCATGTAACTGATTAGCCAATCTACAAATCCTGGATTAGAACAGGACGAGCTAGCTCAATTTTAGCTTTGAAAATATCCATCCCTGGATTAGAACAGGTAGGAGTAGCTTAGTTAGCTTTCTTAGCTTTTTTAGCCTTTTTAGATAGCTCTTTTAGCTTATTAATTTTTAAACTCTATCAATTTTGGCAGTTTCGCCAAAAGACAAGCCCATCGCGACGTTTCGATTCCTTTTGAATCTTCCTCAGGCCAGGCTTGTTTGTAACTGAATTAAACTCTATAGAACGGTCCGCGTCCCCGATTCGGGAGGCCCCATCATTCTTTTTTTCTGCACTGTCCATTATTTTCCTGCACTGTCAATCAACCCTGCCATACTCACCGGTGGAAAATGCCACAATGAGGGAGAGGCAGTGGATTTTTTCCTTTTATATCCCCTCTCGGGCTCCTCCCCTCTGTGGTGTCAAGGTAAGTGTTTTTTTATATATTTTTAATCCTTTTTTAGGTTTTTTGAGACCCCAAAGAAAGCGTGAAACATTGACCACCCCATGAGGCACTGGCTGGTTAGGTTTGGGAAAAGGCCCACGCCCCAACCGAGGTTGGGGCCCAGGTTGTGCACTGTCCATCGCTGGAATGGCCCTAGTTCACTGACCTTTCCTTGGGATCTCGTGGGAGGGTTATGGTTAGGGTAAGTGCCTGTTTAGGCTTTAGAAAATCCATTATTATGGTTTAATGTAGCAGGCCCAACTGAGCCTGCTGGAAAAATTCCCCATGTCTTAGGGTTTAGCTAGATTTAGCTTTGAAAAAATTCCCCATGTCTTAGGGCTTAGCATGTTTAGCTAGATTTAGCTTTTTTGCTCGAGTCAGCATTGTTTAGCTAGAGTTAGCATTTTGTGTTTTGTTCAGCTGTTTTGCTTTTACTAACATTTTTTTGTGTTTTTTCTCCCTGACAGGTATGGTAAGTATTTTCTTTTTTGCAGGTATGGTGAGTATTTCTTTTTTGCAGGTACAGTGTCTTTCCTCGATTTTCTCCATGTAACTGATTAGCCAATCTACAAATCCTGGATTAGAACAGGACGAGCTAGCTCAATTTTAGCTTTGAAAATATCCATCCCTGGATTAGAACAGGTAGGAGTAGCTTAGTTAGCTTTCTTAGCTTTTTTAGCCTTTTTAGATAGCTCTTTTAGCTTATTAATTTTTAAACTCTATCAATTTTGGCAGTTTCGCCAAAAGACAAGCCCATCGCGACGTTTCGATTCCTTTTGAATCTTCCTCAGGCCAGGCTTGTTTGTAACTGAATTAAACTCTATAGAACGGTCCGCGTCCCCGATTCGGGAGGCCCCATCATTCTTTTTTTCTGCACTGTCCATTATTTTCCTGCACTGTCAATCAACCCTGCCATACTCACCGGTGGAAAATGCCACAATGAGGGAGAGGCAGTGGATTTTTTCCTTTTATATCCCCTCTCGGGCTCCTCCCCTCTGTGGTGTCAAGGTAAGTGTTTTTTTATATATTTTTAATCCTTTTTTAGGTTTTTTGAGACCCCAAAGAAAGCGTGAAACATTGACCACCCCATGAGGCACTGGCTGGTTAGGTTTGGGAAAAGGCCCACGCCCCAACCGAGGTTGGGGCCCAGGTTGTGCACTGTCCATCGCTGGAATGGCCCTAGTTCACTGACCTTTCCTTGGGATCTCGTGGGAGGGTTATGGTTAGGGTAAGTGCCTGTTTAGGCTTTAGAAAATCCATTATTATGGTTTAATGTAGCAGGCCCAACTGAGCCTGCTGGAAAAATTCCCCATGTCTTAGGGTTTAGCTAGATTTAGCTTTGAAAAAATTCCCCATGTCTTAGGGCTTAGCATGTTTAGCTAGATTTAGCTTTTTTGCTCGAGTCAGCATTGTTTAGCTAGAGTTAGCATTTTGTGTTTTGTTCAGCTGTTTTGCTTTTACTAACATTTTTTTGTGTTTTTTCTCCCTGACAGGTATGGTAAGTATTTTCTTTTTTGCAGGTATGGTGAGTATTTCTTTTTTGCAGGTACAGTGTCTTTCCTCGATTTTCTCCATGTAACTGATTAGCCAATCTACAAATCCTGGATTAGAACAGGACGAGCTAGCTCAATTTTAGCTTTGAAAATATCCATCCCTGGATTAGAACAGGTAGGAGTAGCTTAGTTAGCTTTCTTAGCTTTTTTAGCCTTTTTAGATAGCTCTTTTAGCTTATTAATTTTTAAACTCTATCAATTTTGGCAGTTTCGCCAAAAGACAAGCCCATCGCGACGTTTCGATTCCTTTTGAATCTTCCTCAGGCCAGGCTTGTTTGTAACTGAATTAAACTCTATAGAACGGTCCGCGTCCCCGATTCGGGAGGCCCCATCATTCTTTTTTTCTGCACTGTCCATTATTTTCCTGCACTGTCAATCAACCCTGCCATACTCACCGGTGGAAAATGCCACAATGAGGGAGAGGCAGTGGATTTTTTCCTTTTATATCCCCTCTCGGGCTCCTCCCCTCTGTGGTGTCAAGGTAAGTGTTTTTTTATATATTTTTAATCCTTTTTTAGGTTTTTTGAGACCCCAAAGAAAGCGTGAAACATTGACCACCCCATGAGGCACTGGCTGGTTAGGTTTGGGAAAAGGCCCACGCCCCAACCGAGGTTGGGGCCCAGGTTGTGCACTGTCCATCGCTGGAATGGCCCTAGTTCACTGACCTTTCCTTGGGATCTCGTGGGAGGGTTATGGTTAGGGTAAGTGCCTGTTTAGGCTTTAGAAAATCCATTATTATGGTTTAATGTAGCAGGCCCAACTGAGCCTGCTGGAAAAATTCCCCATGTCTTAGGGTTTAGCTAGATTTAGCTTTGAAAAAATTCCCCATGTCTTAGGGCTTAGCATGTTTAGCTAGATTTAGCTTTTTTGCTCGAGTCAGCATTGTTTAGCTAGAGTTAGCATTTTGTGTTTTGTTCAGCTGTTTTGCTTTTACTAACATTTTTTTGTGTTTTTTCTCCCTGACAGGTATGGTAAGTATTTTCTTTTTTGCAGGTATGGTGAGTATTTCTTTTTTGCAGGTACAGTGTCTTTCCTCGATTTTCTCCATGTAACTGATTAGCCAATCTACAAATCCTGGATTAGAACAGGACGAGCTAGCTCAATTTTAGCTTTGAAAATATCCATCCCTGGATTAGAACAGGTAGGAGTAGCTTAGTTAGCTTTCTTAGCTTTTTTAGCCTTTTTAGATAGCTCTTTTAGCTTATTAATTTTTAAACTCTATCAATTTTGGCAGTTTCGCCAAAAGACAAGCCCATCGCGACGTTTCGATTCCTTTTGAATCTTCCTCAGGCCAGGCTTGTTTGTAACTGAATTAAACTCTATAGAACGGTCCGCGTCCCCGATTCGGGAGGCCCCATCATTCTTTTTTTCTGCACTGTCCATTATTTTCCTGCACTGTCAATCAACCCTGCCATACTCACCGGTGGAAAATGCCACAATGAGGGAGAGGCAGTGGATTTTTTCCTTTTATATCCCCTCTCGGGCTCCTCCCCTCTGTGGTGTCAAGGTAAGTGTTTTTTTATATATTTTTAATCCTTTTTTAGGTTTTTTGAGACCCCAAAGAAAGCGTGAAACATTGACCACCCCATGAGGCACTGGCTGGTTAGGTTTGGGAAAAGGCCCACGCCCCAACCGAGGTTGGGGCCCAGGTTGTGCACTGTCCATCGCTGGAATGGCCCTAGTTCACTGACCTTTCCTTGGGATCTCGTGGGAGGGTTATGGTTAGGGTAAGTGCCTGTTTAGGCTTTAGAAAATCCATTATTATGGTTTAATGTAGCAGGCCCAACTGAGCCTGCTGGAAAAATTCCCCATGTCTTAGGGTTTAGCTAGATTTAGCTTTGAAAAAATTCCCCATGTCTTAGGGCTTAGCATGTTTAGCTAGATTTAGCTTTTTTGCTCGAGTCAGCATTGTTTAGCTAGAGTTAGCATTTTGTGTTTTGTTCAGCTGTTTTGCTTTTACTAACATTTTTTTGTGTTTTTTCTCCCTGACAGGTATGGTAAGTATTTTCTTTTTTGCAGGTATGGTGAGTATTTCTTTTTTGCAGGTACAGTGTCTTTCCTCGATTTTCTCCATGTAACTGATTAGCCAATCTACAAATCCTGGATTAGAACAGGACGAGCTAGCTCAATTTTAGCTTTGAAAATATCCATCCCTGGATTAGAACAGGTAGGAGTAGCTTAGTTAGCTTTCTTAGCTTTTTTAGCCTTTTTAGATAGCTCTTTTAGCTTATTAATTTTTAAACTCTATCAATTTTGGCAGTTTCGCCAAAAGACAAGCCCATCGCGACGTTTCGATTCCTTTTGAATCTTCCTCAGGCCAGGCTTGTTTGTAACTGAATTAAACTCTATAGAACGGTCCGCGTCCCCGATTCGGGAGGCCCCATCATTCTTTTTTTCTGCACTGTCCATTATTTTCCTGCACTGTCAATCAACCCTGCCATACTCACCGGTGGAAAATGCCACAATGAGGGAGAGGCAGTGGATTTTTTCCTTTTATATCCCCTCTCGGGCTCCTCCCCTCTGTGGTGTCAAGGTAAGTGTTTTTTTATATATTTTTAATCCTTTTTTAGGTTTTTTGAGACCCCAAAGAAAGCGTGAAACATTGACCACCCCATGAGGCACTGGCTGGTTAGGTTTGGGAAAAGGCCCACGCCCCAACCGAGGTTGGGGCCCAGGTTGTGCACTGTCCATCGCTGGAATGGCCCTAGTTCACTGACCTTTCCTTGGGATCTCGTGGGAGGGTTATGGTTAGGGTAAGTGCCTGTTTAGGCTTTAGAAAATCCATTATTATGGTTTAATGTAGCAGGCCCAACTGAGCCTGCTGGAAAAATTCCCCATGTCTTAGGGTTTAGCTAGATTTAGCTTTGAAAAAATTCCCCATGTCTTAGGGCTTAGCATGTTTAGCTAGATTTAGCTTTTTTGCTCGAGTCAGCATTGTTTAGCTAGAGTTAGCATTTTGTGTTTTGTTCAGCTGTTTTGCTTTTACTAACATTTTTTTGTGTTTTTTCTCCCTGACAGGTATGGTAAGTATTTTCTTTTTTGCAGGTATGGTGAGTATTTCTTTTTTGCAGGTACAGTGTCTTTCCTCGATTTTCTCCATGTAACTGATTAGCCAATCTACAAATCCTGGATTAGAACAGGACGAGCTAGCTCAATTTTAGCTTTGAAAATATCCATCCCTGGATTAGAACAGGTAGGAGTAGCTTAGTTAGCTTTCTTAGCTTTTTTAGCCTTTTTAGATAGCTCTTTTAGCTTATTAATTTTTAAACTCTATCAATTTTGGCAGTTTCGCCAAAAGACAAGCCCATCGCGACGTTTCGATTCCTTTTGAATCTTCCTCAGGCCAGGCTTGTTTGTAACTGAATTAAACTCTATAGAACGGTCCGCGTCCCCGATTCGGGAGGCCCCATCATTCTTTTTTTCTGCACTGTCCATTATTTTCCTGCACTGTCAATCAACCCTGCCATACTCACCGGTGGAAAATGCCACAATGAGGGAGAGGCAGTGGATTTTTTCCTTTTATATCCCCTCTCGGGCTCCTCCCCTCTGTGGTGTCAAGGTAAGTGTTTTTTTATATATTTTTAATCCTTTTTTAGGTTTTTTGAGACCCCAAAGAAAGCGTGAAACATTGACCACCCCATGAGGCACTGGCTGGTTAGGTTTGGGAAAAGGCCCACGCCCCAACCGAGGTTGGGGCCCAGGTTGTGCACTGTCCATCGCTGGAATGGCCCTAGTTCACTGACCTTTCCTTGGGATCTCGTGGGAGGGTTATGGTTAGGGTAAGTGCCTGTTTAGGCTTTAGAAAATCCATTATTATGGTTTAATGTAGCAGGCCCAACTGAGCCTGCTGGAAAAATTCCCCATGTCTTAGGGTTTAGCTAGATTTAGCTTTGAAAAAATTCCCCATGTCTTAGGGCTTAGCATGTTTAGCTAGATTTAGCTTTTTTGCTCGAGTCAGCATTGTTTAGCTAGAGTTAGCATTTTGTGTTTTGTTCAGCTGTTTTGCTTTTACTAACATTTTTTTGTGTTTTTTCTCCCTGACAGGTATGGTAAGTATTTTCTTTTTTGCAGGTATGGTGAGTATTTCTTTTTTGCAGGTACAGTGTCTTTCCTCGATTTTCTCCATGTAACTGATTAGCCAATCTACAAATCCTGGATTAGAACAGGACGAGCTAGCTCAATTTTAGCTTTGAAAATATCCATCCCTGGATTAGAACAGGTAGGAGTAGCTTAGTTAGCTTTCTTAGCTTTTTTAGCCTTTTTAGATAGCTCTTTTAGCTTATTAATTTTTAAACTCTATCAATTTTGGCAGTTTCGCCAAAAGACAAGCCCATCGCGACGTTTCGATTCCTTTTGAATCTTCCTCAGGCCAGGCTTGTTTGTAACTGAATTAAACTCTATAGAACGGTCCGCGTCCCCGATTCGGGAGGCCCCATCATTCTTTTTTTCTGCACTGTCCATTATTTTCCTGCAC
This sequence comes from Sardina pilchardus, assembly GCF_963854185.1. Lineage (NCBI taxonomy): Eukaryota > Metazoa > Chordata > Actinopteri > Clupeiformes > Clupeidae > Sardina > Sardina pilchardus. The sequence goes on from NW_026910969.1 coordinate 63,367, forward strand.
TGTCAATCAACCCTGCCATACTCACCGGTGGAAAATGCCACAATGAGGGAGAGGCAGTGGATTTTTTCCTTTTATATCCCCTCTCGGGCTCCTCCCCTCTGTGGTGTCAAGGTAAGTGTTTTTTTATATATTTTTAATCCTTTTTTAGGTTTTTTGAGACCCCAAAGAAAGCGTGAAACATTGACCACCCCATGAGGCACTGGCTGGTTAGGTTTGGGAAAAGGCCCACGCCCCAACCGAGGTTGGGGCCCAGGTTGTGCACTGTCCATCGCTGGAATGGCCCTAGTTCACTGACCTTTCCTTGGGATCTCGTGGGAGGGTTATGGTTAGGGTAAGTGCCTGTTTAGGCTTTAGAAAATCCATTATTATGGTTTAATGTAGCAGGCCCAACTGAGCCTGCTGGAAAAATTCCCCATGTCTTAGGGTTTAGCTAGATTTAGCTTTGAAAAAATTCCCCATGTCTTAGGGCTTAGCATGTTTAGCTAGATTTAGCTTTTTTGCTCGAGTCAGCATTGTTTAGCTAGAGTTAGCATTTTGTGTTTTGTTCAGCTGTTTTGCTTTTACTAACATTTTTTTGTGTTTTTTCTCCCTGACAGGTATGGTAAGTATTTTCTTTTTTGCAGGTATGGTGAGTATTTCTTTTTTGCAGGTACAGTGTCTTTCCTCGATTTTCTCCATGTAACTGATTAGCCAATCTACAAATCCTGGATTAGAACAGGACGAGCTAGCTCAATTTTAGCTTTGAAAATATCCATCCCTGGATTAGAACAGGTAGGAGTAGCTTAGTTAGCTTTCTTAGCTTTTTTAGCCTTTTTAGATAGCTCTTTTAGCTTATTAATTTTTAAACTCTATCAATTTTGGCAGTTTCGCCAAAAGACAAGCCCATCGCGACGTTTCGATTCCTTTTGAATCTTCCTCAGGCCAGGCTTGTTTGTAACTGAATTAAACTCTATAGAACGGTCCGCGTCCCCGATTCGGGAGGCCCCATCATTCTTTTTTTCTGCACTGTCCATTATTTTCCTGCACTGTCAATCAACCCTGCCATACTCACCGGTGGAAAATGCCACAATGAGGGAGAGGCAGTGGATTTTTTCCTTTTATATCCCCTCTCGGGCTCCTCCCCTCTGTGGTGTCAAGGTAAGTGTTTTTTTATATATTTTTAATCCTTTTTTAGGTTTTTTGAGACCCCAAAGAAAGCGTGAAACATTGACCACCCCATGAGGCACTGGCTGGTTAGGTTTGGGAAAAGGCCCACGCCCCAACCGAGGTTGGGGCCCAGGTTGTGCACTGTCCATCGCTGGAATGGCCCTAGTTCACTGACCTTTCCTTGGGATCTCGTGGGAGGGTTATGGTTAGGGTAAGTGCCTGTTTAGGCTTTAGAAAATCCATTATTATGGTTTAATGTAGCAGGCCCAACTGAGCCTGCTGGAAAAATTCCCCATGTCTTAGGGTTTAGCTAGATTTAGCTTTGAAAAAATTCCCCATGTCTTAGGGCTTAGCATGTTTAGCTAGATTTAGCTTTTTTGCTCGAGTCAGCATTGTTTAGCTAGAGTTAGCATTTTGTGTTTTGTTCAGCTGTTTTGCTTTTACTAACATTTTTTTGTGTTTTTTCTCCCTGACAGGTATGGTAAGTATTTTCTTTTTTGCAGGTATGGTGAGTATTTCTTTTTTGCAGGTACAGTGTCTTTCCTCGATTTTCTCCATGTAACTGATTAGCCAATCTACAAATCCTGGATTAGAACAGGACGAGCTAGCTCAATTTTAGCTTTGAAAATATCCATCCCTGGATTAGAACAGGTAGGAGTAGCTTAGTTAGCTTTCTTAGCTTTTTTAGCCTTTTTAGATAGCTCTTTTAGCTTATTAATTTTTAAACTCTATCAATTTTGGCAGTTTCGCCAAAAGACAAGCCCATCGCGACGTTTCGATTCCTTTTGAATCTTCCTCAGGCCAGGCTTGTTTGTAACTGAATTAAACTCTATAGAACGGTCCGCGTCCCCGATTCGGGAGGCCCCATCATTCTTTTTTTCTGCACTGTCCATTATTTTCCTGCACTGTCAATCAACCCTGCCATACTCACCGGTGGAAAATGCCACAATGAGGGAGAGGCAGTGGATTTTTTCCTTTTATATCCCCTCTCGGGCTCCTCCCCTCTGTGGTGTCAAGGTAAGTGTTTTTTTATATATTTTTAATCCTTTTTTAGGTTTTTTGAGACCCCAAAGAAAGCGTGAAACATTGACCACCCCATGAGGCACTGGCTGGTTAGGTTTGGGAAAAGGCCCACGCCCCAACCGAGGTTGGGGCCCAGGTTGTGCACTGTCCATCGCTGGAATGGCCCTAGTTCACTGACCTTTCCTTGGGATCTCGTGGGAGGGTTATGGTTAGGGTAAGTGCCTGTTTAGGCTTTAGAAAATCCATTATTATGGTTTAATGTAGCAGGCCCAACTGAGCCTGCTGGAAAAATTCCCCATGTCTTAGGGTTTAGCTAGATTTAGCTTTGAAAAAATTCCCCATGTCTTAGGGCTTAGCATGTTTAGCTAGATTTAGCTTTTTTGCTCGAGTCAGCATTGTTTAGCTAGAGTTAGCATTTTGTGTTTTGTTCAGCTGTTTTGCTTTTACTAACATTTTTTTGTGTTTTTTCTCCCTGACAGGTATGGTAAGTATTTTCTTTTTTGCAGGTATGGTGAGTATTTCTTTTTTGCAGGTACAGTGTCTTTCCTCGATTTTCTCCATGTAACTGATTAGCCAATCTACAAATCCTGGATTAGAACAGGACGAGCTAGCTCAATTTTAGCTTTGAAAATATCCATCCCTGGATTAGAACAGGTAGGAGTAGCTTAGTTAGCTTTCTTAGCTTTTTTAGCCTTTTTAGATAGCTCTTTTAGCTTATTAATTTTTAAACTCTATCAATTTTGGCAGTTTCGCCAAAAGACAAGCCCATCGCGACGTTTCGATTCCTTTTGAATCTTCCTCAGGCCAGGCTTGTTTGTAACTGAATTAAACTCTATAGAACGGTCCGCGTCCCCGATTCGGGAGGCCCCATCATTCTTTTTTTCTGCACTGTCCATTATTTTCCTGCACTGTCAATCAACCCTGCCATACTCACCGGTGGAAAATGCCACAATGAGGGAGAGGCAGTGGATTTTTTCCTTTTATATCCCCTCTCGGGCTCCTCCCCTCTGTGGTGTCAAGGTAAGTGTTTTTTTTATATATTTTTAATCCTTTTTTAGGTTTTTTGAGACCCCAAAGAAAGCGTGAAACATTGACCACCCCATGAGGCACTGGCTGGTTAGGTTTGGGAAAAGGCCCACGCCCCAACCGAGGTTGGGGCCCAGGTTGTGCACTGTCCATCGCTGGAATGGCCCTAGTTCACTGACCTTTCCTTGGGATCTCGTGGGAGGGTTATGGTTAGGGTAAGTGCCTGTTTAGGCTTTAGAAAATCCATTATTATGGTTTAATGTAGCAGGCCCAACTGAGCCTGCTGGAAAAATTCCCCATGTCTTAGGGTTTAGCTAGATTTAGCTTTGAAAAAATTCCCCATGTCTTAGGGCTTAGCATGTTTAGCTAGATTTAGCTTTTTTGCTCGAGTCAGCATTGTTTAGCTAGAGTTAGCATTTTGTGTTTTGTTCAGCTGTTTTGCTTTTACTAACATTTTTTTGTGTTTTTTCTCCCTGACAGGTATGGTAAGTATTTTCTTTTTTGCAGGTATGGTGAGTATTTCTTTTTTGCAGGTACAGTGTCTTTCCTCGATTTTCTCCATGTAACTGATTAGCCAATCTACAAATCCTGGATTAGAACAGGACGAGCTAGCTCAATTTTAGCTTTGAAAATATCCATCCCTGGATTAGAACAGGTAGGAGTAGCTTAGTTAGCTTTCTTAGCTTTTTTAGCCTTTTTAGATAGCTCTTTTAGCTTATTAATTTTTAAACTCTATCAATTTTGGCAGTTTCGCCAAAAGACAAGCCCATCGCGACGTTTCGATTCCTTTTGAATCTTCCTCAGGCCAGGCTTGTTTGTAACTGAATTAAACTCTATAGAACGGTCCGCGTCCCCGATTCGGGAGGCCCCATCATTCTTTTTTTCTGCACTGTCCATTATTTTCCTGCACTGTCAATCAACCCTGCCATACTCACCGGTGGAAAATGCCACAATGAGGGAGAGGCAGTGGATTTTTTCCTTTTATATCCCCTCTCGGGCTCCTCCCCTCTGTGGTGTCAAGGTAAGTGTTTTTTTTTATATATTTTTAATCCTTTTTTAGGTTTTTTGAGACCCCAAAGAAAGCGTGAAACATTGACCACCCCATGAGGCACTGGCTGGTTAGGTTTGGGAAAAGGCCCACGCCCCAACCGAGGTTGGGGCCCAGGTTGTGCACTGTCCATCGCTGGAATGGCCCTAGTTCACTGACCTTTCCTTGGGATCTCGTGGGAGGGTTATGGTTAGGGTAAGTGCCTGTTTAGGCTTTAGAAAATCCATTATTATGGTTTAATGTAGCAGGCCCAACTGAGCCTGCTGGAAAAATTCCCCATGTCTTAGGGTTTAGCTAGATTTAGCTTTGAAAAAATTCCCCATGTCTTAGGGCTTAGCATGTTTAGCTAGATTTAGCTTTTTTGCTCGAGTCAGCATTGTTTAGCTAGAGTTAGCATTTTGTGTTTTGTTCAGCTGTTTTGCTTTTACTAACATTTTTTTGTGTTTTTTCTCCCTGACAGGTATGGTAAGTATTTTCTTTTTTGCAGGTATGGTGAGTATTTCTTTTTTGCAGGTACAGTGTCTTTCCTCGATTTTCTCCATGTAACTGATTAGCCAATCTACAAATCCTGGATTAGAACAGGACGAGCTAGCTCAATTTTAGCTTTGAAAATATCCATCCCTGGATTAGAACAGGTAGGAGTAGCTTAGTTAGCTTTCTTAGCTTTTTTAGCCTTTTTAGATAGCTCTTTTAGCTTATTAATTTTTAAACTCTATCAATTTTGGCAGTTTCGCCAAAAGACAAGCCCATCGCGACGTTTCGATTCCTTTTGAATCTTCCTCAGGCCAGGCTTGTTTGTAACTGAATTAAACTCTATAGAACGGTCCGCGTCCCCGATTCGGGAGGCCCCATCATTCTTTTTTTCTGCACTGTCCATTATTTTCCTGCACTGTCAATCAACCCTGCCATACTCACCGGTGGAAAATGCCACAATGAGGGAGAGGCAGTGGATTTTTTCCTTTTATATCCCCTCTCGGGCTCCTCCCCTCTGTGGTGTCAAGGTAAGTGTTTTTTTATATATTTTTAATCCTTTTTTAGGTTTTTTGAGACCCCAAAGAAAGCGTGAAACATTGACCACCCCATGAGGCACTGGCTGGTTAGGTTTGGGAAAAGGCCCACGCCCCAACCGAGGTTGGGGCCCAGGTTGTGCACTGTCCATCGCTGGAATGGCCCTAGTTCACTGACCTTTCCTTGGGATCTCGTGGGAGGGTTATGGTTAGGGTAAGTGCCTGTTTAGGCTTTAGAAAATCCATTATTATGGTTTAATGTAGCAGGCCCAACTGAGCCTGCTGGAAAAATTCCCCATGTCTTAGGGTTTAGCTAGATTTAGCTTTGAAAAAATTCCCCATGTCTTAGGGCTTAGCATGTTTAGCTAGATTTAGCTTTTTTGCTCGAGTCAGCATTGTTTAGCTAGAGTTAGCATTTTGTGTTTTGTTCAGCTGTTTTGCTTTTACTAACATTTTTTTGTGTTTTTTCTCCCTGACAGGTATGGTAAGTATTTTCTTTTTTGCAGGTATGGTGAGTATTTCTTTTTTGCAGGTACAGTGTCTTTCCTCGATTTTCTCCATGTAACTGATTAGCCAATCTACAAATCCTGGATTAGAACAGGACGAGCTAGCTCAATTTTAGCTTTGAAAATATCCATCCCTGGATTAGAACAGGTAGGAGTAGCTTAGTTAGCTTTCTTAGCTTTTTTAGCCTTTTTAGATAGCTCTTTTAGCTTATTAATTTTTAAACTCTATCAATTTTGGCAGTTTCGCCAAAAGACAAGCCCATCGCGACGTTTCGATTCCTTTTGAATCTTCCTCAGGCCAGGCTTGTTTGTAACTGAATTAAACTCTATAGAACGGTCCGCGTCCCCGATTCGGGAGGCCCCATCATTCTTTTTTTCTGCACTGTCCATTATTTTCCTGCACTGTCAATCAACCCTGCCATACTCACCGGTGGAAAATGCCACAATGAGGGAGAGGCAGTGGATTTTTTC